>NC_045443.1:53459898-53515423 GCF_002776525.5 Piliocolobus tephrosceles
TTTCTTTCTTTCTTTCTTTCTTTCTTTCTTTCTTTCTTTCTTTCTTTTCTTCCTTTTTGAGAGAAAATCTGATTCTGTTGCTCAGGCTGGAGTGCAGTGGTGCTATCTCAGCTCACTGCAACCTCCGCCTCCCAGGTTCAAGTGATTCTCCTACTTCTGCCTCCCGAATAGCTGGGATTACAGGCGCCCGCCACCACGCCTGGCTAGTTTTTGTATTTTTTAGTAAGAGACAGGGTTTCGCCATGTTGGCCAGGCTGGTCTCAAACTCCTGACTTCATGTGATCCACACGCCTTGACCTCCCAAAGTGCTGGGATTACAGGTGTGAGCTACCATGCCCGGCTGCTTTTTGTTTTTGCTTTTTTTTGAGACAGGGTCTCCCTCTGTCACCCAGGGTGGAGTGCGGAGGTATGATCATAGCTCACTGTAGCCTGGAACTCCTTGGCTCAAGCGATTCTCCCACCTCAGCCTCCCTAGTAACTAGGAATATCAGCATGTGCCATTGTGCCCAGTTAATTTATTTCTTTTTTAAAAAATTTAATTAATTTTTTAGAAATGAGATCTCACTATGTTGCCCAAGCTGGTCTCCAACTTCTGGCCTCAAGCAATCCTCCCACCTTGGCCTCCCAAAGTGCTAGGATTGCAGGCATGAGCCAATTTTAATTTTTTTTGTAGAGATAGGGTCTCACTTTGTTGCCCAGGCTGGTCTCGAACTCCTGGCGTTAAGTGATCCTTCTGCCTTGGCCTCCCAAAATGTTGGGATTACAAACAGGAACCATTGTGCCTGGCCTTAATTACCTCTTTAAAGGCCATATAGCCAAATTCAGTTGACCCTTGAACAACACCAGTTTGAATTTCAAGGATCTATTTATAGGTGAATTTTCTTCCATCTCTGCCATCCCTGAGATAGCAAGAACAACTCCTCCTCTTGTTCCTCCTCAGTCTATTCAATGTGCAGATGATAAGGATGAAGACCTTTATAATGATGCACTTTCACTTGGTGAATAATAAATAGATTTTCTCTTCTTTATGACTATCTTAACCTTTTCTGTTCTCTAGCTTAATTTTTTTTTTTTTTGAGAGAGAGAGTCTTGCTCTGTTGCCCAGGCTGGAGTACCGTGGTGTGATCATAGTTCAATGTAGCCCCGAACTCTTGGACTCAAGGGATCCCCTGACTCCAGCCTCCCGAGTAGCTGGGATTACAGGCATGAGCTGCTGCACCTGGCCTCACCTCTGATTTTCAATGTGTGAATTATCATATATGTGAAAGACTTGCTGGACTGTACAGCGTTCTCCCCAACTCTCCTCTATTGCCCCTTGCCTTTTTGTTTTTGTTTATTTGTGTTTTTTTTTGGAGATGCAGTTTCACTCTTGTTACCTATGCTGGAGTGTAATGGTATGGTTTTGGCTCACTGAAACCTCCACCTTCCGGGTTCAAATGATCTCTTGCCTCAGTCTCCCAGGTAACTGGGATGACAGGTGCCTGCCACCACCCCCGGCTAATTTTTTGTATTTTTAGTAGAGACAGGGTTTCACCACATTGGCCAGGCTGGTCTCGAACGCCTGGCCTCAAGTATTCTCCCCACCTTGGCCACCCAAAGTGCTGGGATTACAGGCATGAGCCACCACGCCCAGCTGTCTTTTTTTTTTTTTTTTTTGGGACGGAGTCTCGCCCTGTGGCCCAGGCTGGAGTGCAGTGGCCGGATCTCAGCTCACTGCAAGCTCCGCCTCCCGGGTTTACGCCATTTTCCCGCCTCAGCCTCCCGAGTAGCTGGGACTACAGGCGCCCGCCGCCACGCCTGGCTAGTTTGTTTTTTGTATTTTTTTAGTAGAGACGAGGTTTCACCGTGTTAGCCAGGATGGTCTCGATCTCCTGACCTCGTGATCCACCCGTCTCGGCCTCCCAAAGTGCTGGGATTACAGGCTTGAGCCACTTTTAAGAGGCCTGGTCTCACTATGTTGCCCAGGTTGGACTCAAACTCCTGGACTCAAGCAACCCTCCTGCTTCAGCCTCTCCAGTACGTGGGACTGCAGGTGTGTGCTGCCGCGCCTGGCTTCGCTCTCTTTTTATTCCTAGGGCCATCTGACCTTTGGGAAATTTAAACTTATTTTATTTATTTATTTGTTTTTGAGACGGAGTCTTCCTCTGTTGCCAGGCTGGAGTGCAGTGGGGTGATCTTGGCTCACTGCAACCTCAGCCTTCCAGGTTTAAGCGATTTTCCTGCCTCAGCCTCCTGAGCAGGTGGGAATACAGGCGCGTGCCACGACCCCTGGCTAATTCTTGTATTTTTAATAGAGACAGGGTTTCACCATGTTGGTCAGGATGGTCTCGATTTCTTGATCTCGCGATCCACCCGCCTCGGCGTCCCAAAGTGCTGGGATTACAAGCGTCAGCCACTGCTCTTGGCCAGGAAATTTAAACTTACTGTAACACCTAGAGCTTGACAGAATAAAACAAGCACATTATGTGATTTAAGGAGTCACAAAATTTTATTATGAGGCAAAATCTTCCTTTTTTCTTTTTTTAATATAGATGGGGTCATGCTATGTTGTCCAGGCTGGTCTTGAATTCCAGGCCTCAAGCAATCATCCCATCTCATCCTCCCAAAGTGCTGGGATTACAAGCATGAGCCACGGTTCCTGGCTGTCCCACCAGCCCCCTTTTTTAAGGTAAGAAGAATTCTCTTCACCACCATGAGTAATCACAGGCTGACATAATCATAGTTGAATATTCTATTTTACATCTAGGGAGTAGTATAAGATACTTGGTGATTTTTTTTTTTTTTTTTTTTTTTTTGAGACGGAGTCTCGCTCTGTCGCCCAGACTGGAGTGCAGTAGCACGATCTTGGCTCCCTGCAAGCTCCCCCTCCCAGGTTTACGCCATTCTCCTGCCTCAGCCTCCCAAGTAGCTGGGACTACAGGCGCCCGCCACCTCGCCCAGCTAGTTTTTTGTGTTTTTTTAGTAGAGACAGGGTTTCACTGGGTTAGCCAGGATGGTCTCCATCTCCTGACCTCATGATCCGCCCATCTCGGCCTCCCAAAGTGCTGGGATTACAGGCTTGAGCCACCACGCCCGGCTGATAATTTTTTAATTATTCAGTTTTTAAGTACTGCCTATCTTGTAGATATTAAACCAGATGTTTAGTTGGATTTTGAATACCACACATACAGTTTGTCAAGAATCAGTACATATTCTTTTTGTGCCTAACCCTTTTACATAAAGCACAGGACTCCCAGGACTAGTATCTACGTTACGGCCCTTGAATAAAGCCCACAGCAAGGAGAGAACTGAGTTTTCTTTTGAAGTCCTGCCTTCCAAGGCCATGGTTGTTTGTCACCCCTTGGTGACTCATATCTGTGGTGTCCCCACCCCTCCATCCCTGATGTCTTGCAGAAGCATGTTTGCTTCTTTTTCTTTTCTTTTGTTTTTCTTTTTTGAGACAGAGTCTTGGTCTGTCACTCAGGCTGGAGTGCAGTGGCACGATCTTGGCTCACTGCAACCTCGGCCTCCTGGACTCAAGCGATTCTCGTGCCTCAGCCTCTTGAGTAGCTGGGATTACAGGCATGCACCACCACGACTGGCTAATTTTTGTATTTTTGGTATAGACGGGTTTCACCATGTTGGTCAGGTTGGTCTCAAACTTCTGACCTCATGATCTGCCCGCCTCAGCCTCCCAAAGTGCTGGGATTACAGGTGTGAGCCACCGCGCCAGGCCTGTTTGCCTCTTTTTCATAGGAATACTAGATTAGCTATGAATACCAGCCTTCACTGCAGGTTTAACACAGAGAGCCTGTGGATCCCCCGACAGCCTCAGTATGATCATCAGGAGGTCACAGCCAAGGTCTATGGCTCCATATCTGTCTCATTCCTTGGGTTTGACAGAGTAGTTCTGAGCAGCAGAGTACAAAGCTGTGCTTGAGTTTGCAGCAGATTCCCACTCCTGGTGACAGCTAGACTGCATTATAGACATGCTGCTCCTGCTCATGCCCACAGTCTACAGTAGAGAAGGTACACTTGATCTGAATTAGGCTGAACCCTGCCTAGCAGCTACAGAACAGAGATCAAGATATTCCCTGGGAAGCATCTACCTGGGCTGCTGTCCTTATGGCACCTTGTATCTGCTTGAATAAACCCTGCATGTTTTCACATCCTCCAGCCTACAGATGAAGCTCTGGGGTCTGGGAGTTAGCCTGATGGTCAGCCTGCTCCAGGGCAATCCTCAGTGCCAGGTTTATATGGATCCTTGGTAGACGGACCAAATGGGTGAGACCAGGCAAGGCATTTGGGAGCAGGGTCTGGCATAGTTAAGACCCTACAGAGGGTGGCTGAATCCCCAGAGATTAGAAAAATGGCACCAAGGGTGTTTATCTAGGTTTCACAGGATGCAGCAGGAGGCAGTGAATGAGCAGTCATCCTGGGTCTTAGGTGATGCCTTGCTGGGTCAGACTATGCTGGAATGAATGACAACACTCAAACGGTTTCTCCTGGGTTATGGTCTGAAAGGAGCCCAGGGCTCAGAAAACATCTCATGCAGTAACCTACAGCTTCCGTTTCTTTTAAGTTGGCCCCAAGAAAAGCGAATGGGACTCAATTATTCTTCTTGGTCTCCCCATTCCAGATCACCAGACTTCCTCTGCTTCACTTCCTAATTACTACACAATCCCGTCAGTGAGAAGTGGGACTGCTCTAATAGGTGCAGACACTCTGCCCCGTTCCCTGTCCCATGAGGAAGGGAGATGATTGCTTTCCCCGATACACAGTTCAGGGACATAATCTCTACAAATATTTGCCCTTTTGTTAAAATCTTCAGCCTCAAAAGACATTGACATTTCCGTGTCCCCGTCACATTTCACCTCCAGTTCACAAAAGAGGCCACAGAGACCCAGAGTCAAGATAAATCAGAAAACTGTGATTCTGATATAAAGGCAGCTTTTTATTTCTCTTTTCAGTTTACAAATTAACATAAGCAAGCTACAGCATTTGGATGGGGAGTCAGAAAGTATAAAGAAGATGAATGGGGAAATAAAACAATACCCTTCATATCTAGTACATAATAAATCCACAGTATTTGACAACTGAAAGAAAGATAAACTGGGGAGAAGAAATAGGGGCTAGGACCTACTAAGAAAGGGGCAAAGCCGATTATAGTCACGTGTCTTTTAGCTCTGGGATAAAGTGAACATACATCTGTCCTAAGCTGTTCCCATCATTCTTTTTTCCTCTTCCTTCTCCTCCTCTCTTCAACATTTCTAACTACCTGCTATACTATGCTGAGTCTCTGTACACAGGTCTATCAGAGACATTTGAGAAAGTAAATGTAGTGATAGGCTAAATCAGCCTGAAAATATTTCTAAATAAGCCTGAAAATATTTCTTTATCAAGTCCAGTAAAATGAGTTTCAGAATTTTTGTGGCATGCGTAAAAAAGTACCCCGATCTTCTATACATAGGCATTGTGAAGTTCTTTTTTTTTTTTTTATTCTTTAGAGTTTGTTTATTGAAAATTTGAAGCAGAAAATGAAAAATATAGATTTTTAGGCCGGGCGTGGTGGCTCACGCCTGTAATCCCAGCACTTTGGGAGGCCAAAGTGGGCAGATCACCTGAGGTCAAGAGTTTGAGGCCAGCCTGGCCAACATGGTGAAACCACATCTCTACTAAAAATACAAAAATTAGCTGGGGATGGTGGCGGGCACCTATAATCCCAGCTGCTTGGGAGGCTGATGCAGGAGAATTGCTTGAACCTGGAAGGCAGAGGTTGCAGTGAGCCAAGATCGTGCCATATATGTATACTAACAAATCATACTTTTCTTCCAATTATTTTTTAAAAGGGGTAGCAATTTCCATTTATTTATTTATTTACATAATTTTTGAGATTGGATCTTGCTCTGTTGCCCAGGCTGGAGTGCAGTGGCATGATCTCAGCTCACTACAGCCTCTGCCTCCCATGTTCAAGTAATTCTCCCACCTCAGCTTCCCGAGTAGCTGGGATTACAGGGGCATGCCACCAAGTCCAGCTAATTTTTGCATTTTTAGTAGAGACAGGGTTTCACCATATTGGCCAGGCTGTTCTCAAGCTCCTGACCTCAGGTGATCCACCCGCCTCAGACTCCCAAAGTGTTGGAATGACAGGCGTGAGCCACTGTACCCGGTTGCAATTTCCTTTTAGTTACAAAGAACTATAAAACTCTTATTTAACTGTAGAAAGAATGAAATTCCTTCATCATACAAATTAAGATACACAGTATAGTTGCAAATCTACACTCAGTTGTGTCAATATTAACATATATACAATGCTGCTACCTTCATCAACTTTTTCATTTGGGAATCACAAAGATGAGTCTTCTGATGTTCTATAAGCAATATGTTTATACAAAAGTCAGAAGTTTAGCTAAAATTCAGCCTACACAGTAATAAATGAACATGGAATGGAAATCAAATAAAGTTCTTTAAATAGGATGAAAAAGTCCCAATGTCTCTTTTTTTTTTTTTTTTTTTTTTGAGATGGAGTCTCGCTCTGTCAGCCAGGCTGGAGTGCAGTGGCCGCATCTCAGCTCACTGCAAGCTCCGCTTCCCGGGTTCACGCCATTCTCCTGCCTCAGCCTCCCAAGTAGGTTGGACTACAGGCACCCGCCACCTCGCCCGGCTAGTTTTTTGTATTTTTTAGTAGAGACGGGGTTTCACCGTGTTAGCCAGGATGGTCTCAATCTCCTGACCTCGTGATCCGCCCGTCTCGGCCTCCCAAAGTGCTGGGATTATAGGCTTGAGCCACCGTGCCTGGCCAATGTCTCTTAAGTAGCAAGAGCACCTTCCCAATTTAGCTTCAAGATGAGCACCATACTCCATTTATCCTTGTATTTCCAGGGCCCAGTGTTTCCATGGAAGATCCTTATCCAGCTGCTTGTTTGGAGCCTGCTGCAGGGGGTACAAGGCTGTCCAGCTGTTGGTGATGTCCTGTATTAATCAATCACTCACAAAACTTGTTCTCTACCAGTACCTGGAACTGCTTCCTTTGTCCTATGTCAAATGAGCCTCCTTCACAGTTTTCTGCCAGATCTGTATCTTCAGTTCTCTTTGACCCAGTGCTTTCTGATATACAAATGGAAGACCCCCAGGAATCTCTGTGGTGTCCTCTTCCATTTCAAAGGAAATAATAAATACATATAATTCAGAAGGTGGTAAAAGCCAGAAGACACTAGTGTCGCTGTTCTCTCTGCATACAACCATTGGATTATTCCAATAGTTACGCACTGTAGCAAGGCCAGTCCTGGCCATATGGTTCTCTTTTGACCAGGACTAATGCTGGGTCCATTACCTAGCATTGGGTAATGGGTATGAAAAGGGGCAAAAGTTACTACCTGGCTCCCAGAGAGAATGAGTGGGCACATAGGCGTCAGAATGTGAAAGACGCAACCTGTCGCAGAAGAGATGGACAAATGATGGCAAACAGCAATGACTTTAACGTTGTCACAACTGTGGAGGTAAAGCATAGTTGCTACAGGGCCCAAGACAAAGGTGCTATTCCTGCACTTCTCAGTTGTCACAGATCATAAGGAAGAGAGCAGACATATAAAAGATTCGCTGCAATGATGAATCTCTACATGTGCCCCCACCAGAGTATCTGAGCTCTTAGCCAATGTCTGCGTGTAAACCTGGCTCATCACCACCATGTGGTGCATCCCAGGGGCCACATTAGAATTACAAGCAATCTGGGCCGGGTGTGGTGACTCATACCTGTAATCCTGGCACTTTGGGAGGCCGAGGTGAGTGGATCATTTGAGGTCAGGAGTTTGAAATCAGCCTGGCCAACATGGTGAAACCCCATCTCTATTAAAAATGCAAAAATTATGGCCGGGTGCGGTGGCTCACACCTGTAATCCCAGCACTTTGGGAGGCCAAGGTGGGTGGATCACAAGGTCAGGAGATCGAGACCATCCTGGCTAACACGGTGAAACCCCGTCTCTACTAAAAATACAAAAAATTAGCTGGGTGTGGTGGCGGGCACCTGTAGTCCCAACTACTCAGGAGGCTGAGGCAGGAGAATGGCGTGAACCTGGGAGGTGGAGCTTGCAGTGAGCTGAGATCCTGCCACTGCACTCCAGCCTGGGCAACAGAGCTACACTCTGTCTCAAAAAAAAAAAAAAAAAAATTCAAAAATTAGCTGGGCGTGGTGGTGGGCACCTGTAATCCCAGCCACTTGGGAGGCTGAGGCAAGAGAATCGCTTGAGCTGAGGAAGTGGAGGCTGCAGTGAGCAGAGATCCAGCCTGGGCAACACAGTGAGACTCCATCTCAAAAAAGAAGGAGAAGGAGAAGGAGAAGGAGAAGGAGAAGGAGAATTGCAAGCAATCTTAGCTCTTTTGGTTGTCCCTTCAACTTGATGAGCCCAAGCCAATTTCTTTCCAGACTTGAGGCAAGTTGATGTACCAAATGGTTTCCCAGTCAAAAGGACCTCAACCAGGCTTCCAGCTTGTAGAAAGGAAAGTCTTAGAGATCCTTGAGAAGCCACTATCTGCAAGCAGTGGTTACTACAGTGCAAGTTCATGAAGTGGATAGATCTTCCTGGCTCTACTTATTCTGCCTTCAATAAGGAAGCTTCTTGAGACACTAGACTACTATGGGTTGAATGAAATGATGCAGTGAGTTGTCCTGGATCTAAAAGCAGCTCGGGAGATCAGACATGATCATAGATAAAAGCTTGGTGACTGTAATCATTCCAGTTCTTATTATGACAATTAGATTTTTCAGTCAGGTCAGGGGACTGAGATCTGTTTCTGGGACTAGGCCACTCTTCTCCAATCAAAGATGTCCTTAGTAGAGGCCTTGTTCAATTGTTGAATGTATAAGAAGAGCAGAAACTGCAGGGTGTCCACTGAAAACTGATTTCTCTGCTTTTCAACTTCCTCCTCAGACATGCAGTTGGACAGAACCTCAGACCATTCCAGGTGCTCCTCAGGTGTCTTCACTGAAAGACTATCAGATATTTCGAAGTAAAGCCACATCAGGTCCTTGGCCAATTGCAGCTTCCCACAAGCGATGCACCTCCGTGTAGACCAGTAGAGGAGTGGGGAAGCTCCTTCTACGGCTCGGATTCGCACACAGTTAGATGTCTTCCTGAGACAGTGAAGACTAAACTTGGATGGAGGGGGAGACCTGCAAGGCACCCACTATAAAGGGTTCTGCTTTCACCCAGAGGAGAACTCTGGGCTCATCCATGTTATCTCTAAGGACACCTGGGTGAAAATGCATCTTTGCACACCTGCCTTAGCAGGTGCCCTCACTTCTCCGTGCGAGTGCCACGGTGCCCCGTGTCCCTTCACTGACTGGGCCCGACCCTCGCCCTGGTCTTGTGAAGTTCTTTTTTTTTCTTTTTAATTATTAACGAGAAATTATTTATTTATTTTTGAGATGGGGGTCTCACTCTGTTGCCAGGCTGGAGCGCAGTGGCACGATCTTGGTCACTGCAACCTCCGCCTCCCAGGTTCAAGTAATTCTCCTGCCTCAGCCTCCCAAGTAGCTGGGACTAGAGGCACGTGCCACCACACTGGCTAATTTTTGTATTTTTAGTAGAAACAGGGTTTCACTATGTTGGCCAGGCTGGTCTTGAACTCCTGATCTCGTGATCCACCTGCCTCGGCTTCCCAAAGTGCTGGGATGACAGGCATGAGCCACGGCACCCAGGCCATTGTGAAGTTCTTAATTTCGGAGTTATTCATCAGCCGTTTGCCTACTTCTTCCAAATGCTCCCAAGACTCATCCGTGCACTTCTGGGTGACATTGACAGCAGAAGTCTTGAACTCTGTTACCAGCTTAGGGGAAGGGAGTTTCTCAGTAAATTCAAACATCAGCACTGCTGTCTCATAGAGCACCTGCCCACATCCATAGGTACATGCCGCAGGAAGGGTAACGGGAGTGCTGGACCCGCATAAGCTCCCCTGGGGTTCCCCCCAGATCCCTCACGATGATATTAGTATTGCCAATCACTTCCTCCTCCTTGAACTTTTGACTCTCACGGATGAGGGTTTCAGTAGTATCCTTTCCTCCCATCCTAATGAGCTGAAGCTGCAGAATGTGGGCCTCAGTTGGGCAGTCAACCTCCTCCAAGGCCACCTTCAGAGCTAAGTTGGACAGGTACTCAGGCAGAGGGACTAGGGAGGGGGCTGTGTGTAAGAGATCCTGGCTGGTCTTGGGATCTGAGAGAGGAATCTGGCTCTCCCAGAGATAAGAGATGGATGCCCAGTCTCTGGAAAAGATGGCTGGAAGGTTAGGGCCTCATTTTGGGCATTTCTTGGAAAGGCAGCTACCAGGGACAACAGGACACAGCAAAGGAGCAGCACAGCCTGGATCATAGGGGGACAGCAGAGCAGCCCTGCTGGAAAGAAGCAGTGCTCAGGTTGGGAAGTGGAGAAAGCCTCAGGACAAAGAGACACCAAGACTGGAGCTAGAAAGTGTCTTAGCCCTTGGAAACTTCGATTGCCCTGAATACACCCCATCTTCACTCTTAAAGGATGTAGGTGATCCTTACCTGCTCCAGAAAAACAAGCCAGAGGAACGAGTTGGCCCAAAACACATCCTTTGCTTCAGTGCTTCCCTAATCTAAATGAGTACTTTTTAGACCTGCCGTCTTTACCCTAGCCAAAAAATCTGATGCCTTCTGAAAACAGTGAAGAACGTAACATTCACAAATATTTATCTACCTTTTCCTGGCCCAGACTTTGTCCTTCTCACCTTTGTCCCACGCTGACAAACATTTTTCCCTTCGTGGCTTCTGCTTCTTCTGCCCCATATCCTTGTCACCCTAAGGATTTACACTAGACCTAAACTTAGATTTAAAAAATTTCCTCTGTACCTTCTGAGGAAACAGGAAGGAGAGAAAGGGAGGGGTGCCTTTCACCTCTGGGTAGGAGAAATGCTATGGCCTGAACGTTTGTACCCTCCAAAAATCCTGTTGAAACTTAATCTGCAATATGGGAGTATTCAAAGGCACAGTCTTATGTCTGTAATTCTAGCACTTTGGGAGGCCAAGGTGGGCAGATCACCTGAGGTCAGGAGTTTGAGACTAGCCTGACCAACATGGTGAAACCCCATCTCTACAAAAATACAAAAAAAATTAGCCGGGCATGATGGCAGGTGCCTGTAATCCCAGCTACTGGGGAGGCTGAGACAGGAGAATCATTTGAACCCGGGAGGCGGAGGTTGCAGTGAGGTGAGATCACGTCATTGCACTGCAGCCTGGGCAACAGAGCGAGACTCTGTCTCAAAAAAAAAAGAAAAAGAAATGAAAGAAAGGTACGGTCTTTAAGAGGTGATTGGGTAGGCCAGGCGTGGTGGCTCACACCTGTCATCCCATCAAGGAGATCAAGACCAGCCTGGCCAACATGGTGAAACCTCGTCTCTAATAAAAATACAAAAATTAGCCGGGTGTGGTGGCTTTCGCCTGTAGTCCCAGCTACTCAGGAGGCTGAGGCAAGAGAATCTCTTGAACCCAGAAGCCGGAGGTTGCAGTGAGCCGAGATCGTGCCACTGTACTCCAGCCTGGGTGACAGAGCAAGACTCCATCTCAAAAAAAAAAAAAAAAAAAAAAAGAGGTGATTTGGTCATGAGGGGTCTGCCTTCATGAATGGATTAAAATGTGTTTCAGAATGATTAATTCATGGATTAACAGGTTATCAAGGGAGTGTTACTGGTGGCTTTATAAGAAGAGAAATACTGGAGCTAGCATGCTGGAACCCCTTGCCGTGTAATGCTCAGAGCCCAGGCCACATCAGGACTCTAGAGTCCCCACCATGAAGAAGGCCCTCACTAGATGCTGAGCCATGGCCTTGGACCTTCCAGCTACGAGAATTGTAAGAGAGAAATTTCTTTATTAATTACCCAGTTTTAGGTGTTCTAAGCAACAGAAAACAAACTAAGAAAGACTCTAAAAGAGTTATTACAGGCTGGGCATGGTGGGTCATGTCTGTAATCCCAGCACTTTGGGAGGCCGAGATGGGCAGATCATCTGAGGTTAGGAGTTCGAGACCAGCCTGGCCAGCATGGAGAAACCCCGTCTCTACTAGAAATACAAAATTAGCCGGGCATGGTGACACATATCTATAATCCCAGCTACTTGGGTGGCTGAGGCAGGAGAATCGCTTGGACCCAGGAGGGGAAGGTTGTGGTGAGCCGAGATCATGCCATTGCACTCCAGCCTGGGCAATAAGAGAGAAACTCTGTCTCAAAAAAAAAAAAAAAAAAAAATAGAGTTATTACTCTATGGACTTATCAGGTAGATGAATGGGAGAATAGAACCTATTAGCAAGTCAGATCAAATCAGAGAAACTTTTTAGTCTTTACCTATTTAATTCCAATGCAATACCCAAATTGAACACATTCATTACCACGCTAGTACTGCTTTTTAAGTTTACATCAGAACAATACAAATTGGGCTTAATCTCTCTTCTAGGGGTATCTGCAGTTTGGAAAATAGGGAAAGATGGCGTATAGTTCCTCCTACAATGGTAAAAGGGCCCACATAATTGTGCCCTAATGGGAGGCACCTAATGGTTCCTCCTTGGAGCTATGACCAACCTCTGGCAGACAGCCAAAGGAAATAGGCCAGTGAAGAAGTCCAGGCCAGGCCAGGTACAGTGGCTCATGCCTGTAATCCCAGCACTTCGGTAGGCCGAGGTGGGCGGGTTACGTGAGGTCAGAAGTTTGAGACCAGCCTGGACAACATAGAGAACATATATATTCTCTACTATATATATATATATATATATATATATATAGTAGAGTGTATATATATATAAATTAGCTAGGCATGGCAGCGGGTGCCTGCAGCCCCAGCTACATGGAAGGTTGAGGTAGGAGAATCACTTGGACCCGGGAGGTGGAGGTTGCAGTGAGGCAAGATCACACCATTGAACTTCAGCCTGGGCAACAAGAGCAAAACTCCGTCCAAAAAAAAAAAAAAAAAAGAGGTCCAGAGTCCCTCCTCCTATTTCACTCACTTCTCTTAGTCCCCAGAAAAGGCACCTAACAATGAAGAAGAAATCAGAAACAAAAACTTTTAGAACAGGGAGCTACTCGGACACACACCTAAAACTGGGACAACTAGATGTAGAGATGTCCAACCCTGCCAACTGAATCTCAAGCCTCCGCTGCTGCTGCACAGCTCAGGGAGATTTTTTGATCTTGTCTAAGTCTACCATTTCTGATCTGAGTTCACCTTCCATAGCTGGACCCATCTCCTCCTGTAGCCTTCTGGTTCTTCAGCTGGCATCATCATCCTCAGTATGTATCTTAGTTTATTTGTGCTGCTATAAAGGAAATACCTGAGGCTGGGTAATTTATAAAGAAAAGAGGTTTATTTTGCTTATGATTCTGCAGACTGTACAAGAAGCATGGTGTGGCCAGGTGTGGTGGCTCATGCCTGTAATCCTAGCACTTTGGGAGGTGGAGGTAGGTGGGTCAGGCTGAGGTCAAGAGTTCGAGACCAGACTGGCCAATGTGGCGAAACACCATCTCTACTAAAAATACAAAAATTAGTCAGGTGTGGTGGCGGGCGCCTATAATCCCAGCTACTCAGGAGGCTGAGGCAGAAGAATTTGTTTGAACCCCGGGGGCAGAGGTTGCAGTGAGCTGAGATCACGCCACTTCACTTCAGCCTGGGAGAAAGAGTGAAACTCCATCTCAAAAAAAACAAAAACAAAAACATGGTGCTAGCATCTGCTTCTGGGCCTCAGGAAGCTTCCACTCATGGTAGAAGGCAAAAGGGAGCAGGCAGCACGCAGCAAGAGTGGAAGGGAACAACAGGGAAGGGAAGTGTCAGGCTCTTCTTCATAATCAGTTCTTGCAGGAACTAAGACAACTCACTTATTCCCTTGAGAGAGAACGGCACCAAGCAATTCACGAGGGATCCACCCCACAGTCCAAACAACTCCCACCAGGCCCCAGCTCCAACACTGGGGATCACATTTCAGCATGAGACTTCAAGGGGACAAATATCCAAACTATCTCAGTATAAAACTGTCTTGTCTCAGAAATTATTTGAATTTCTAACTCTGGCTCTTTGGGAATGACAAGGGAAATTGAAAGCATAAACATGGGAGGGGACGGGGAAAGTGGGGGTGAGTTTATCTTCAGGACTGAGGAGTAGAATGACAGAGGACATGAAGACAAAGGCAGGTCCCCCAACCAGACCTCCTGCCCTTATCTGCCACGTGTTCCTCATCAATGCCCAGCAGTTATCACTTCTTGCGCACTTGGGTTTTCATTGCTGTTGTTTGTTTTTAATTAATAGAGTATTTTTAGAGCAATTTTAGGTTTACAAAATCATTGAGCAGAGAGTAGAGTTCCTGTATAATCCCTCTTCCCGCACCCCTCAGTTTTCGCTATTATTAACATCGTACATTGGTGTGTTACATTTTTTTTGTTTGTTTTTTGTTTTTTTTTTGAGATGGAGTCTCACTCTGTTGCCCAGGCTGGAGTGCAGTGGCGCGATCTTGGCTCACTGCAACCTCTGCCTCCCGGGTTCACGCCATTCTCCTGCCTCAGCTTCCTGAGTAGCTGGGACTACAGGCCCCTGCTACCACACCCGGCTAATTTTTTGTATTTTTAGTAGAGACGGGGTTTCACTGTGTTAGCCAGGATGGTCTCGATCTCCTGACCCCGTGATCTGCCCGCTTCGTCCTTCCAAAGTGCTGCAATTACAGGCGTGAGCACCACGCCCAGCCGCTACATTTGTTATAATTGATTATTGTATTATTATTATTGAGACAAGGTCTCACTCTGTCACCAAAGCAGTAGTGCAGTGGTGTGATAATAGCTCACTGCAGCCTTGACCTCCCAGGCTCAAGTGATCCTCCCGCCTTAGCCATTCATGTAGGTGGGACAACAGGCATGTACCATGGTGTGTGGCTAATTTTTTAATATTTCTGTAGAGACGGGGTCTCACTTTGTTGCCCAGGCTTGAGCTGATTCTGGAAGGATGGGCTAGTGGTTGGATAGAACCCTCCAATAAAGGGACTGGCATGATCCACAGCTTGCTGGCATGAAAAGGCCCACTCTGTGTGGGTGACTGAAAATAGTTAAGGGGGGCTGGCTGGGCATGGTGGCTCACGCCTGTAATCCCAGCACTTTGGGAGGCTGAGGTGGGTAGATCACCTGAGGTCAGGAGTTAGAGACCAGCCTGGCCAACATGATGAAATCCCATCTCTAATAAAAATATAAAAAATTAGCTGAGTGTGGTGGTACACGCCTGTAATCCCAGCTACTTGGGAGGCTGAGGCAGGAAAATCGCTTGAAGTTGAGAGGTGGAGGCTGTGGTGAGACAAAATTGCGCCACTGTACTCCAGCCTGGGCAACAGATGGAGACTCCATCTCAAAAAAAAAAAAAAAAAAAAAAGAATTTCTGCAGAGACTGGGCTTGGTGACTCACGCCTGTAATCTTAGCACTTTGGGAGGCCAAGGCTGGTAGATCACTTGAGGCTAGGAGTTTGAGACCAGCCTGGCCAACATGGTGAAACCCTGTCTCTACTAAAAATATAAAAATTAGCCAGGCGTGGTGGTACATGCATGTAATCCCAGCTACTTGGGAGGCTGAGGCAGGAGAATTGCTTGTACCAGGGAGGTGGAAGTTGCAGTGAGTTGAGATCATGCAATTGCACTCCAGCCTGGGCGACAAGAGTAAAACTCGGACAGACAGGGTTTCACCATGTTGGAAAGACAGGCAAGCAGGCAAGCAAGCAAGCAAGAAAGAATTAGCCAGGTATAATCCCACCTACTTGGGAGGCGCTGAGGCACAAGAATTGCTTGAACCTGGGAGGTGGAGTTTCAGTGAGCCAAAATCATGCCACTGCACTCCAGCCTGGGTGACAGAGCAAGACTCTGTCTCAAAAGAAAAAAAAAAAGTATTTCTGCAGACAGAATGGAAAATGAACTTGAACTAAGGAATTAAAGGAAGAAGAGATTAGAGGGAGGAACCCTAGAACCCTAGAGAGCCAACTATTTTAAGAATCTAGGTCAGACCAGGCACAGTGGCTTACGCAGGAGGATCACTTGAGCCCAGGGGATTGAGACCAGCCTGGACAGCATAGTGAGACTTTGTCTCTACAAAAAAATTTCAAAGTAGCTGAGTGTGGTAGTGCGCTTCTGTAGTACCAGCTCCTCAGGAAGCTGAGGTAGGAGGACCACTTGAGCCCCAGAGGTTGAGGCTACAGTGAGCTGTAATTGTACCACCTTCATCCTGGGTGACAGAAGGAGACCCTATCTCAAAAAAGGAAAAAAAAAAAAATAAAATAAAAAGACAAAAAGAAAAAGGAGGAGGGGATGCATTTTGGTGGTCGAACCAATGTATTGTAGTATATGGCTCATTCTCTTAAGCTCCATCAGCAGCAGATGCAGTGAAAACAACTTTATTTGATCTATGACCCTGTGTGGTGGAAGTTAAGGAGGAAGGAACCAATTAGTTTCCTGGAATCCCAACCTTAGTCCCAAGAGGTTTTTACACACATGGAGAACCAGTAGCTGAATGGGGCAAAAAAGAACTCAGGAAGTAAGTGAAAGGTCTTTAGACAAAATGGGTATGGGGTTTCTTTTTGGGGTGAAGAAAATGTTTTGGAATTATTGGTGACAGTTGCACAAAACTGTAAATGTACCAAAAGATACTGAGTTGCACACTTCAAAATGGTTAAAATAGTGCATGTTATGTGAATTCTACCCCCCACCAAAATAAAAAGAAGACATTCAAAATCTCAAACGATTAATCACCGGCAGACCCGCGGTATCAGAAATGTTTTTTTTTTTTTTCTTTCTTTTTTTTGGCAGGGTCTTGCTCTGTCTCCAAGGCTGGAGTGCAGTGGTGCAATCTCAGCTCACTGCAACCTCTGCCTCCCAGGCTCAAGCCATCCTCCTGCCTCAGCTTCCTGAGTAGCTGGGACTACAGGCTTGTACCACCACACCCAGCTAATTGTTGTACTTTTTGTAGAGCCAGGGTTTTACCATGTTGCCCAGTCTGGTCTGAAACTCTTGAGCTCAGGTGATCCACTCACCTTGGCCTCCCAAAATGCTGGGATTACAGGCATGAGCCACTGCACCTGGCCTAAGAAATGTTAATAAAAATCTGTAGACAGAGGAAAATGACTTCCACTGGAAATCTGGATGTACATAAAGAAATGGAGACCATAGGAAATAGTAATTAAATACGTAAATATACATTTTTGTTTGTTTTTGTGTGTGTGTGTGTGTGTGTGTGTTTTTTTTGAGATGGAGTCTCACTCTGTAAGTCTGGCTGGAGTGCAGTAGCACAGTATCAGCTCACTGCAACCTCTGTCTCCTGGGTTCAAGCAATTCTCCTGCCTCAGCCTCCCGAGTAGCTGGGATTACAGGTGCCTACCATCATGTCCGGCTAAATTTTTAATATTTTTAGTAGATATGAGGTTTCACCATGTTGGCTAGGATGGTCTCAAACTCCTGACCTCAGGTGATTCACCCGCCTCAGCCTCCCAAAGTTCTGGGATTACAGGCATGAGCCACCACGCCCGGCCCCTTAAATATACATTTTTAAAAGAGATAATTGACTATTGACTATTTAAGGCAAAAATAATGCAGTCTAGAGTTTATAACATATGTAAGTGTAAAATGTAACAATAGCACAAATGCTGGGAGGGAGAAAATGGAAATATACTATGGTTTCTTACACTGTACATTAAGTAGTATTATAAATAGCACTTGAAGGTAGTCTGTAATAAATTAGAGATGATTACTATAAACCCTAAAGCAACACTAAAATAACAAAGCAGGTGGGGCACAGTGACTTACATCTGTAATCTCAGCACTTTTTGAGGCTGAGGCAGGAGGATCACTTGAAGCCAGGAGTTTGAGATTAGCGTGAGCAACATAGTGAGACGTCATCTCTACAAAAAATAAAAAATGTTATCCAGGGGCTGGGTGCAGTGTTATCCAGGCGCTAGGTGCAGATTTTAGGAAGCTGAGGCAGAAGGATTATGTGAGCCCAGAAGTTCAAGACCAGCCTGGGAAACATACAGAGCCTCCATCTCCATAAAAAATAAAAAATTAGCCAGGTGTGATGGCACAAACCTGTGGTCCCAGCTACTTGAAGGTGGGAGGATCACTTGGATGTGGGAGGTGGAGACCACAGTGAGCCATGATTGCACCAGTGCACTCCTGCCTGGGTGATAAAGCAAGACCATGTCTCAAAAAAAAAAAAAAAAAAAAAAAACCGCCAGATGTAGCGGCACATAGCTGTAGTTCCAGCTACTTGGGAGGCCAAGGTGGGAAGATTGCTTGAGCCCAGGAGTTTGAGACTGCAGTGAGTCATAATTGCACAAATGCACTCCAGACTGGGTGACAGAGCAAGACTCTGTTACAGAAAGGGGGAGGGGGGAAGAGAGAAGATGGAATTATAAAAAATACTCAGTTAAACCCAAAGAAGAGCTGGGCACAGTGGCTCACACCTGTAATCCCAGCACTTTGGGAGGCCGAAGTAGGCGGATCATGAGGTCAGGAGATCAAAACCGTCCTGGCTAACACGGTGAAACCCCGTCTCTACTAAAAATATAAAAAATTAGCCAGGCATGGTGGCAGGCACCTGCAGTCCCAGCTACGTAGGAGGCTGAGGCAGGAGAATGGTGTGATCTGAGGCAGAGGTTGCAGTGAGCCAAGATCGTGCCACTGCACTCCAGCCTGGGTGACAGAGCGAGACTCCATCTCAAAAAAAAAAAAAAAAAAAAAAAAAACCCAAAGAAGAAAAAGAGGGAAGGAGAACAAAGAACAGATGACACAAATAGAAAACAAGTAGCAAAATGTAATACTTAAACCTGACAATATCAATAATGATATTAAATATAAATGGTCTAAACAACAAAATTAAAAGGCAAAGATTGTCAGATTGGATAAAAGAAAAAAGTCCAACTATGTGCTTTCTATGAGAAACCCACTTTAAAAGAAACAAATAAATTATAAGTAAAAGGATTTTTAAAATGATACCATGCTAACACTAACCTAGAGAAAGCTGGAGAGGCTATGTTAATATCACAAAAGCAGACTTCAGGGCTGGTCACGGTGGCTCACGCCTGTAATCCCAGCACTTTGGGAGGCCAAGGCAGGAGAATTGTGTGAGCTGAAAAGTTTGAGACCATCCTGGGCAACATAGTGAGATGCTGTCACTGTAACAACAGATTTTTTTTTTTTTTTTTTTTTTAAGAAAGAAAGAAATGTAGGCCAGGAGTGGTGGCTCATGCCTGTAATCCCAGCACTTTGGCAGGCTGAGGTGGGCAGATCACGAGGTCAGGAGTTCGAGATCAGCCTGACCAACGTGGTGAAACTCCGTCTCTACTAAAAATACAAAAATTAGCTGGGCGTGGTGGCATGCACCTGTAGTCCCAGCTATTCAGAAGGCTGAGGCAGGAGAATCGCTTGAACCTGGGAGGTGGAGGTTGCAGTGAGCCAAGATCGCGCCACTGTACTCCAGGCTGGTTGATAATGCGAGACTCCATCTCAAAAAAAAAAAAAAAAAAAAAAGAAAAAAAGTCTTATCTCCTGTAGAAGAAGAACTGAATTTGTGGAAAAAGAAACCCAAGATCTTATCATGCAAGTGGCTGACCTGCCACTAAAGGTGCATGCACAGCCTCACCAGGTGTCTATTGTTAAAGTGAGGGCATTGATTGGAAAAGAATGGGACCCTGCAACTTAGGATGGGATTGTGTGGGAGGACCCTGATGAAGCTGGGGATACTGAGTTTGAAACTCTGATTAACCTTTTTTTTGCCAGAAGGAACAGCTTCACCATCCCCAGTAGTGGCAACATCCTGTCCCTGACCCATGCTGCCATCAGACTTTCCACCTTTGTCTGAGGATATAAACACTGCGCTGTCTGAGGCAACAGCGATGGCCTCCCCTGAGGCAGTTGCCAGGCAAAAAAATGTTGATTCTCCTCAGGATGCCACTCCAACACGCCTATTTGCTTCTTCTATACCTATAACTAAAGTTCCAGCAGGCCCCTAGAGGTGAGGTTGAGAGTGTGACCCATAAGGAGGTGCACTACACTCAAAAAGAACTGCTTGAGTTCTTTAATTTGTATAAACAGTGATCCGGAGAACAGGCATGGGAATGGATATTAAGGGTGTAGGGCAATGGTGAAAGGAATGTAGAGTTGGATCAGGTTAAATTTATTGATTTGGGCCCACTAAGTAGGGACTTTGCATTTAATGTTGCAGGTCGGGAAGTTAAAAAAAGGTTCTAACAGTTTATTTGCTTGGTTAGCTGAAATATGGATTAAAAGATGGCCCACTGTGAGCAAGCTGGAAATGCCTGATCTCCCTTGGTTTAATGCAGAGGAAGGGATCCAAAGGCTTAGGGAGATTGGGATGGTGGAGATTAGTCACTTTAGACCTACTCATCTCAGCTGGGAGGGTCCAGAAGATATACCCCTTACCAATGCCTTGCAAAACAGATTTGTGAGGGCAGCACCTGCATCTTTGAAGAGCCCTGTAATTGCTCTTCTCTGTATGTCAGATTTAATGGTGGGAACCACAGTCGCTCAACTACAAAATTTAAACACGATGGGAGTAATTGGATCACGAGATGGCAGGGGCCAAGTGGTGGCATTCAACTATCAAAGGCAAGGTGGGCGTAGCTACCATAATGGACAGCAGAGACAAAGCAGCAATCAGAATAGTCTGACTCGTGTAGAGCTCTGGCATTGGCTAATTAATCACAGTGTTCCTAGAAGTGAAATTGATAGGAAGCCTACTGCATTCCTACTTAATTTATATAAGGAGAAAACTTCTAGGTCGAATGGACAAAAGACTAATTTGAATGATAAAAATGGAGAATCATGGCCCCTCAATCAGATTTGAATCAGTTTACAGACCAGAACCCCTTGAATGAAGACCAGGTCCCCTTGAGGAAGGACCGCACTACATTACTGACAATTTATGTGGTAAATATTTCTCCCATCCTTCCCCAAGGAGATCTCCAGCCTTTTATCAGGGTAACTGTGCACTGGTGAAAGGGAAATGATCAGATATTTTGGGGACTACTGGACGCCAGCTCTGAGCTGACATTGATTCCAGGGGACCCAAAACGTCATTATGGTCCGCCAGTTAAAGTAGGGACTTATGGAGGTCAGGTAATTAATGGAGTTTTAGCTCAGGTCCGATTTCCAGTGGGTCCAGTGAGACCCCGGACTCATCCTGTGGTCAGAATCCATAATTGGCACAGACATACTTAGCAGCTGGCAGAACCCCCACATTGGCTCCCTGACTGGTAGGATGAGGGCTATTAAGGTGGGAAAGGCCAAATGGAAGCCATTAGAGCTGCCTCTACCTAGAAAAACAGTAAATAAAAAACAATATCACATCCCTGGAGGAACAGCAGAGATTAGTGCCACCATCAAGGACCCGAAAGACACAGGGGTGATGATTCCCACCACATCCCTGTTCAACTCTCTCATTTGGCCTGTGCAGAAGACGGATGGATCTTGGAGAATGACAGTGGAGTATTGTAAGCTTAACCAAGTGGTGACTCCAATTGCAGCTGCTGTACCAGATGTGGTTTCATTGCTTGAGCAAATTAATACATCTCCTGGTGCCTGGTATGCAGCTATTGACTTGGCAAATGTCTTTTTCTCCATTCCTGTCCATAAGGCCTACCAGAAGCAATTTGCCTTCAGCTGGCAAGGCCAGCAATATACCTTTACCGTCCTACATTAGGGGTATATCAACTCTCTAGCTTTGTGTCATAATCTTCTTGAGAGACCTTGATCACTTTTCACTTCTGCAAGATATCACACTGGTCCATTACATTGATGACATTACGCTGATTGGATCCAGAGAGCAAGAAGTAGCAAATACACTGGACTTATTGGTGAGACATTTGTGTGCTAGAGGATGGGAAATAAATCTAAAATTCAAGGGTTATTCCCTCTAAGATGAAGGATAAGTTGCTGCATTTGGCCCCTCCTACAACCAAGAAAGAGGCACAACACCAAGTGGGCTTATTTGGATTTTGGAGGCAACATATTCCTCATTTGGGTGTGTTACTCAGGCCCATTTATCAAGTGGCCCAAAAGGCTGCCAGTTTTGAGTGGGGTCCAGAACAGGAGAAGGCTCTGCAACAGTTCCAGGCTGCTGTGCAAGCTGCTCTGCCACTTGGGCCATATGGCCCGGCAGATCCAATGGTGCTTGAGCTGTCAGTCACAGATAGGGATGCTGTTTGGAGCCTTTGGTAGGCCCCCATAGGTGAATCACAACGGAGCCTCTAGGCTTTTGGAGCAAGGCCTTGCCATCTTCTGGCAATAGCTACTCTCCTTTCGAGACAGCTCTTGGACTGTTACTGGGCTTTGATGGAAACTGAACGTTTGACTATAGGTCATCAAGTCACCATGCAACCTGAACTGCTTATCATGAACTGGGTGCTTTCTGATCCATCTAGCCATAAAGTGGGTCTTGCATGGAAGCATTCTGTCATCAAATGAAGTTGCATATATGTGATCAGGCTAGAGCAGATCCTGAAGGCACAAGTAAGTTACATGATAAAGTGGCTCAAATGCCCATGGTCTCCACTCCTGCCACACTGCCTTTTCTTTCCCAGCCTGCACCGATGGCCTCACAGGGAGTGCCCTTTGATCAGCTGACACAGAGACAGAAGACTAAGGCCTGGTTCACAGATTGTTCTGCATGGTATGCAGGTGCTATCTGAAAGTGGACAATGCAGTACTACAGCCCCTTTCTAGGACATCCCTGAAGGACAGTGGTGAAGGGGATTCTTCCCAGTGGGCAAACCTCTGAGCAGTGCATCTGGTTGTGCACTTTGCATGGAAGGAGAAATGGCCAGAAGTGTGATTATATACTGATTCATCAGCTGTAGCCAATGGTTTGGCTGGATGGTCAGGGACTTGGAAGAGGCATGATTGGAAAATTGGTGACAAAGAAATTTGGGGAAGAGGTATGTGGATGGACCTCCCTGAGTGGTCAAAACTGAAGATATTTGTATCCCATGTGAGTGTTCACCAAAGGGTGACCTCAGCAGAGGGGGATTTCAATAACCAAGTGGATAGGATGACCTGTTCTGTGGACACCACTCAGCCTCTTTCCCCAGCCACTCCTGTCATCGCCCAGTGGGCCCATGAACAAACTGACCATGGTTGCAGGGATGAGGTTACACGTGGGTTCAGCAACATGGACATCCACTCATTAAGGCTGACCTGGCTTTGATCACTGCTGAGTGCCCAATTTGCTAGCAGCAGAGACCAACACTAAGCCCTCGATGTGACACCATTCCTCGGGGTGATCAGCCAGCTACCTGGTGGCAGGTTGATTATATTGGACCTCTTCTATCATGGAAAGGGCACAGGTTTGTCGTCACTGGAATAGATACTTACTCCGCATATGGGTTTGCTCATCCTCCACACAATGCTTCTGCCAAGACTACCACCTGTGGACTCATAGAAGGCCTTATCCATCATCACGGTATTCCACACAGCATTGCCTGTTACCAAGGTGCTCACCTTAAAGCTAAAGAAGTGCAGCAGTAGGCTCATGCTCATGGAATTCATGGGTCTTACTATGTTCCCAGTTATCCTGAAGCAGCTGGATTGATAGAATGAAGGAATGGCCTTTTGAAGTCATAATTACAACACCATCTAGGTGACGATACTTTGCAGGGCTGGGGCAAAGCTCTCCAGAAGGCCATGTACGCTCTGAATCAGCATCAAATATATGGTACTGTTTCTCCCATAGCCAGGATTCACAGGTCCAGGAATCAAAAGGGTGGAAGTGGAAGTGGCACCACTCACCATCACCTCCACAGACCCATTAGCAAATTGTTTGCTTCCTGTTCCTGCAACATTATGTTCTGCTGGCCTACAGGTCTTAGTTCCAGAGGGAGGAGTGTTGCCACCAGTAGACACAACAACGATTCCATTAAATTGGAAGTTAAGATTGTCACCTGGACACTTTGGGCTCCTCCTTTTTTTTTTTTTTTTTTGAGATGGAGTCTCGCTCTGCCGCCCAGGCTAGAGTGCTGTGGCCGGATCTCAGCTCACCGCAAGCTCCGCCTCCCGGGTTCATGCCATTCTCCTGCCTCAGCCTCTGGAGTAGCTGGGACTACAGGCGCCCGCCACCTCGCCTGGCTAATCTTTTGTATTTTTTTTAGTAGAGACGGGGTTGCACCGTGTTAGCCAGGATGGTCTCGATCTCCTGACCTCATGATCCGCCCATCTTGGCCTCCCAAAGTGCTGGGATTACAGGCTTGAGCCACCGCGCCCGGCAGGCTCCTCCTACCTTTAAGTCAACAGGGTAAGAAGGGAATTACAGTGTTGGCTGGGGTAATTGACCTGGACTATCAAGATAAAATCAGTCTACTACTCTACAACAGAGGTAAGAAAGAGTATGCATGGAATATAGGATATCCATTAGGACATCTCTTAGTATTACCATGCCCTGTGATTAAAGTCAATGGGAAATTACAACACCCCAATCCAGGCAGAGGACAAATGGTCCAGACCCCTCAGGAATGAAGGTTTGGGTCATTCCACCAGGGAAAAAACCATGACCTGCTGAGGTGCTTGCTGAAGGCAAAGGGAATACAGAATGGGTAGTAGAAGACAGTCATCAATACTAGCTATGACCATGTGCCCAGCTGCAGAAACAAGGACTTTAATCGTCATGAGCATTTCCTCCTTCTTTTGTTAAAAACATGCTTATGCATGTAAACACTTGTACTAAGAAAATATCTTCATTTTATTTCCTTTTCTTTTATCATGTGACATAAAATTTATTGATGCCGTATCAGCACTTAGGTATTGTTAACTTTATGTAATAATATTTGGGTTGCGGTTTGGTACATTTCTGGTTGTGCAAAGGATAGTTGTATTATGTTAGGCACAATTATGACCTTATTATTGTCTTTATTTGAAGATTATGTATGATCTCAGGAGATGTGTATGGGTTCAAGTTGACAAGGGGTAGACTTGTGATGGTTAATACTGAATGCCAACTTGATTGAAGGATGCAAAGCATTGATCCTGGGTGTGTCTGCAAGGATGTTGCCAAAGAAGATTAACATTTGAGACAGCGAGCTGGGGAAGGCAGACCCACCTTTAATTTGGTGGGCACAACCTAATCAGCTGTCAGCGGATATAAAGCAGGCAGAAAAACGTGAAAACGTGAGCTGGACCTAGCCTCCCAGCCTACATCTTTCTCCTGTGCTGGATGCTTCCTGCCCGCAAACATCAGACTCCAAGTTCTTCAGTTTTGAGACTCAGACTGGCTCCCCTTGCTCCTTAAGCTTGCAGACAGCCTATCATGGGACCTTGTGATTGTGTAAGTCAATACTTAATAAATGCATATATATATACACACACATATATACACATATATATGTACATATATATGTACATACTTCCTGAGATCATAATCCTCAAATAAAGACAATAAGGTCATAATTGTGCCTAACATAATACAACTATCCTTCCCACAACCAGAAATGCACCAATCCCCAACCCAAATATTATTACATAAAGTTAACAATACCTAAATGCTGTATATATATATACACACACACATATGTGTGTGTATATATCTATATCTATATCTATCCCTAATACAACTGTGAAACAAAATTTCAAGTAAAGCAGTTTCCATGGCAGTTTGATTTAAAGGTCAAACTTTCCCAGACTCCAAAGAACACTGGGGTCAAACAGCACCAAAGGAGAGCATCACATGCCAACTAGGCCCCCTGCTTAGAACAACAGCATAAAAGCCTGGATACATGCAATGGCATCCCATTTTCCTGTTCAGCAGTAACTCCAGATTCCATGCAATACGGGGGCCAAACAGTATTGCAACTGTGAGAGAAAGTTCTAAGGAGGGCTTAGCAGTAGACCTCAGAACCTCTGCCAAAAGCATCCTCTTTGGAGAGGTGGAAGTCCAGAGGATCCCCTGGAGCATCCCCCTTTGGGATCCAGTCTTACTCTGACCTTAGGTGGGCACCAGTACCACTTTGTTTTCCCTCCAGAGGCAATGACCTACTATGAGCTGTGCAAGGCCATACTTTCCCATGCTTCCTGTTCCACTAAAGTGATAGCCATGAACTAAGGCATTGCAGCTTTATTTTTCTTTGGAAATACTTGATCTAAACACTTGGTTTCCTTTAAGCCAATCAGCTAGAGCTCTTTTATATAAACATGACACATCTGACACATATATATCCACACAGAAACACACAGAGATCCAGTAGTTGTAAGATTTTTCATGTTCCAATCTCCTAATTGCATTGCTGGCCCTGGGGTGAAGCCCTTTAAGAACCAGGGCCAGGAAAACATGTAGTTTCTATGGCCTAATAAGTAGGCATAACTGAAGACAAAAGCATTTTGAGAGGGATCCATCTGCCCCTAATTCCTAGGGCTCCATGAGGAAAACAGAAGTCTTTCTCAAAATGGGTCAGTGGCACCTCTTTCATTTTCCCAAGGAGTCCCAGGCCATCAGAGGATATCTTGGGGCCCCTCATGTGTGCATCAAGAGTGGCAAGACAAGAATGGAGAAAGATAATTCAGTAGACTGAGAAGAAAAAAACCCTTCACTGGAAAAACAATGAGAAATGACATAAAGGCCTTTTAAGTATACCTAAAGCTTGGATATTTATGAACATCTACTTTTAGTTAAGCTAACTTTTAACGATAGCGTTCGTTTTTAAGAAGTCCTTTTAAATCTTTTTGTTTTTTCTTTTTTAAGGCAGAGTCTCATTCTATCGCCCAGACTGGGGTGCAGTGGTGCAATCTACGCTCACTGCAACCTCTGCCTCCCATGTTCAAGTGTTTCTCACGCCTCAGCCTCCCAAGTAGCTGGGACTACAGGTGCATGCCACCACACGCAGCTAATTTTTGTATATTTAGTAGAGACAGGGTTTCACCATGTTGGCCAGCCTGGTCTTGAACTCCTGACCTCAAGTGATCCACCCACCTTGGCCTCCCAAAGTGCTGGGATTACAGGCATGAGCCACTGCACCCGGCCCCTTTAAAATCTCTTATTACTCAACCTTAGCCATGCCAAAAAGGCCAATTAAGCCATGGAGTAGAGAATACAGTGATTTATATCATTCCTGCAACCAGTTTGCACAGAGAGAGAGAAGCCAGAAGTCCCACAGCTTTTACCCTTTTACTGGCATGTCAGCCTTCTGGGTTCCCTTCCCCCAAGCCATGGAGCCCTAATGGCTCTGGAGTCCTGTAAAAGGGAAAAAGCTTTTTTCTTTCTCCAGAGTCTGAAGGTCAAAGGAGTCTAGTGATGTAGGATGCACTCCATCCATGAAGTGGGGGGGCCTAATCAGCAGGAATTAGTCATGCTCACCTTTGCTGTGCCCTGACTCCTGCTGCCATCTGCCTCAGGTCTAGTGTTCCATTCCAGGGATTCAAACCAAAGCCTGGGACAAAAAGATGCCTCAGGAGAGTGTATGAACCCTTTAAATTAGTCCCAGATGGCCCTCTCCAAATTGCAGCTAGCAACTGGCAGGGGCCACTCCTCTGTTGCCTCCCTATCACAAGCAGGTGAAGCTGTGGGGGAAGGTCCTCCTCAAATAAGGGAGAGAAGGGAGTCTTGGGAACAGGGGACCTGGCCCAAGGTGACAACTAAGAGGTTGGGCTTTTCCTGAGATGTCCCTCACAGTCATGCTAAGAGGGGAGTGCCTAGCTTGGAGAGAACTGAAAGTCCCACTTGAGTCCAGGAGAACTGAAAGTCCTGCTTGAGTCCAGGAGGAAGTCAATCCTCCTTCCCTCGATCCCCAGAATCACCCAGGGCTCCTGGATGGCAATGGTGGTCTGAATTGCCAAAGCCAGGGAAAGGAACCCTGGGACCCATCAGTCCTGCTGCATCATTTGGGAGACCAGCCCTGTATCTGGTGACTGGTGTCTCGGGAACAGTCCTCCCTACAGTGCTTCATATTTGCAGCAGTCAACAGGTGCAACTTGGGAGCTCTGCGGTTTTGAGTCTTCAAGGTGGCTATTAGAGCCCCTGCCTTTTTCTTGTGTTTCCTTCTCTTGCGTCTCCTGATCCCTATAGTAAAAGACCAAGGTGGCCGCTTTCAGGAGGTCCTCTAAAATACTACCTGGTCCTATGGACTGTTTCTGCAGCTTCCTCTTGATATCAGGGGCTGCCTGAGTAATAAACTCATTCCCTATGACCAGGTGTCACTCTATTGAATCAGAAGATAGAGGAGTGTGTTTTACGAAGACCCCTCTTAGCCTTTGCAGGAAGTCAGTGGGACTCCCATCCAATCCCTGATGTACCATGGACAGCACAGTGCAATTGAGGCTCAGTTTCAGTCCCTCACAAGCCCTCAAATATGCACACCTGAAAGAATTTCTTCTTCCATTGTCCCATTATTGGGGTCCCATTTAGGGTCCTCAAATGGCACTGCTATTCTTCCAACTGGATAAGCTCTTCCCGTTCCCTGGCCCTATACAAGATGTAAAGCTCATCCCCAAAATTCTCTGCCAGTTGCTGAGAGTGGCCTGCTTTTCAGCAGTGGTCATCGTTTGATTCAAAAGTAACATGGCCATCCTTCCAGGAGAGCTCAAATACTTGGGTTAAGTTCTGGAAATCCTTTTTATATTTTTCAGGGCCATCTGAAAACCTGCCAAGATCCCCCTTAATTTGCCTTAAGTCCTGAAGAGAAAAGGAGACCTGGACCTTAATGGGGCCATATTCACCAGGCATCTGTTGTAGGGGCAGGAGTGAGACTGGGAACAGCTAAAATGATTTCTAGGATGAGGCAAACTTGGAAAAGAACGTGGATAAGGAGGAGCAGAAGGAGTTGATTCCCCTGCTGGAGGTACCTCTGGGATTTGCTTCCCCAGTTCCCTGGGATTGCCCCTTGCAGCCTCTCCTGAGATGGCCACTAGGAGGGCTGAATCAATCCTACAATGTTGGCAAAGGTCTGGGTCACCCTGCAAGGCAAAGAAGGCCTGTACATAAAGGATCTTGGACCATTTGCCTTTGTGTTTACAGTAAAGCTTTTTTCCTGAGGCAATGCTTCTTTTCTGTGCCTCAAGGTGCTTGGCTCTAAGTTGGCAATCAAGTAAATTACAAGAACATTTTCACCACAAATTTACATACAGATATGAAGGCACACTTTGCTTTGTGGTACCTTTAACCTTCTATTTTACACTTGATGACTAAGCCAAATGCTCATTCTACCCAGTAATCTCTGTGGTTTGTAACAACATCCTTAACATTTAAGGATGTTGCTGCCCTATTACAAGCAGGTGAAGCTGTGGAAGGAGGTGTTACAATTTAACATTGTATATAAAAGATAGGAACCATGACAGCCTCGAAAGAAAGCAAGAAATAGATAAACAACAATAAAAAAGATTGGAGGTCCTAGTGCCCACACCCCAATGGGCAGCTGGGGACTAGAGTTGGTCCAAGGGCTTTTGGATAACACCAAGGTGTGGCCTTGGCCAGATACCCTCAGTTACCCTAGGACCTCCTTCCAGTCCCATGTGACAGATAGACCTCAGTGAGGGGAAACTGGGTTGAACAAAGCCAATATTCCCAATACCCGAGGGTGATGGGGGGTTGAAAATGTCCTCCCCAGCAAGCCTGTCCTCCATGTCTTAAGTCTGGCAGCTGTGCTAGTTACTTTTAACTGGCTGACAGGCCTGGTATTTTTTCTTCATTTTGACTAGTGTGGAGTTTAAAGACGCCGAAGAAATGGACAGAATTGCTTTTACTCACCCTTCTGAAGATCCTGGACAAGCCCCCAAAACATCATGGGATCTCTGGGGTGTCAATTTTTTCTGGCTAAAAACGTCTGTGGCCCTGGTGCCTGAGTTCTTGTCCTGAATCCAGGAAGAATGAGGGACACAGACAAATGAAGGGTGAAGAAGATGAAGAGTTTTATTTAGTGTTAGAACAGCACAGAGGAGACCAGGCGCAGTGGCTCATGCCTGTAACCCCAGCACTTTGTGAGGCCGAGGCAGGTGGATCACTTGAGGTCAGGCATTCAAGACCAGCCTGGCCAACATGGTGAAACCCTGACTCTACTAATAATACAAAAATTAGCTGGGAGTGGTGGCGCACACCTGTAATCCCAGCTACTAGGGTGGCTGAAGCACAAGAATTGCTTGAACCCAGGAGGCAGAGCTGAGATCACACTATTGCACTGCAGCCTGGGTGACACAGTGAGACTGTCTCAAAAAAAAAAAAAAAAACAGAACAGTCAGAGGAGACCCACAGTGGGTAGCTCCTCTCTGTAGGTAGGTCGTCCCATGGAATATTCAGCTCTCAGCAGAGACGAGGCCCTGAAGAGGGTGGCCCATGGTATCTCTGCCCTCTATCCCCTGGCCATCCTCTGCCCTGCTCTGGCTGAACCCACAGACCTCAGAGGGGAGAAAGTGTGTGCCAGTTGGCCCATGGGCAGCCATGGGCAGGCCTGGAAGAGGTACCACAAGTCCTTACTCTAGTCCATGGGACTGGCAGCCCAGCTCCCAGCCTTCAGTTCTTCCCTGGCCCAAAGGTGGGGCCTTACTGCGGACCCACCCCCTTCTGCCCAGGAATCAATCTCTCTCCTGCTGCCATTCATGGCCCCCAGGGTTGGCCCCAACCCCTGCTCCAAGATTGGAGCAGCCACCAGTAGTGGAGAGAAGGCAGGCAGACACCCCCAAGCCTGCAGGGATGAGGGAGGGTCCTTACTGGGTCCCCTGAGGATGCAAGCTGAAGACAAACCTGGCTCCTGCACCTGGGAGGGTAGCTGCAGCAGCGCCCGGGAAGGTAGATCCTGCTTGCTCCTGGCTCTCCCCCAAGAGCACAGAGAGGCTCAGATCTATAGTTGTGGTTTGGGTGGCTGTCCTGCCCAGGAGGGTGGGGGTCCTGCCTGCTTCATAGAGCAGGAGGCCTAGATCTGCAGCTGCACTTTAGGCAGCTGCAGCAGCACCCCAGGAGCTCCCATCCCAACTCAGAAGTGGCAGGCTAACCCCAGCTGCACAGTTGGCATGATGGCAGCAGCCTCTGCCACCATGAGCACTTTGGGAGGCTGAGGCAGGAAGATCGTTTGAGCCCAGGAGTAAAAGACTAGCCTGAGCAAGATGGTGAGATCCCATCTCTACAAACATAAAAAAAAAAATTAAAAAATTAAAAATTAAAAATTAGCCAGGCATAGGTACCTGTAGTCGTAGCTGCTTGGGAGGCTGAGATGGGAGGATAGCTTGAGCCCAGGAGTTTGAGGCTGCAGTGAGCTATGATTACACTGCACTGCAGCCTAGGTGACAAAGAGAAACCCAGTCTCTTTTTACAAATAATAATAACAGAACTAAAAGAAAAAAATAGATAAATCCAGTATTATAGTTGGTGATTTTAATACTCTTCTTTCAACAACTGATAGACTTATTACGTACAAAGTCAGCAAGAATATAGAAGAACTTAACAATATCATCAACCAATCTGACTGACATTTATAGAATACTCCAACAGCAGAATGTACATTCTCAAGTACCTATAGAACACTCACCAAGGTATACCGTATCTGGGCCATAGAAGAAACCTCAACACATTTAAAATCATTGGCACTTTTTTTGTTGTTGTTAAGAGACAGGGTGTTGCTCTATTGTTCAGGCTGGAGTGCAGTGACACAATCATAGCTCACTGTAACCTCAAACTCCTGGGCTCAAGAGATCCTCCTGCCTCAGCCAACATGTCTGGCTGATGTTTGAAATTCTTTGTAGAGACAAGATCCCATTATGTTGCCCAGGCTGGTCTCAAACTCCTGGGGTAAAGTGATACTCCCACCTCAGCCCCCCAAAGTACTGGTGCTGCTGGCATGAGCCACCACATCTGGCCAGCATGTTTTTTAATCATTGTATTTTTCATCATTGTGTATCCTATGGATATCAGGTGATGTTGATTTTGGATTTTGAATACCACATACAGCTTGCCAAAAAATTAGAATTCATCCCTTCTATTCCTATCCAATTTTCCTATAGCACAAAACTCCCAGCCCCAGGCTCTAAGCTATGGCTCTTCAGCGAGACTCACCTCTAGCAGAGAGAACTACCTCTGACCCATTGGCCTTGTCTGACCAGTTCTATCTGAGCAGCATAGTACAAAGCTGTGCCCATTTATAGTAGTGTCATGGGATTCTTGGGATGTCGCTTTTCCAGCTGGAAACCTCTGTGGCCAGTAGTGCCTTTACCCAAGTGTTGCTTGGGCTCGCCGTGCTTGTTCCACCCATTTGGCCCGGCAGGTTGCACTCTGCTTGCGTTACCGGCCTGGATCACATGCCTGCCATGGGTGAACCAGGTGTGCAGCAGCAAACGGTGTGTGAGCACAGGGTCTGGCCACACTGTGCATAGCCAGGCATGCCGGGTGCAGCAGGCAGGCAGCTCCAGGTGCCGGCTCCATGCAAGGTTGTGGCTGGACCAGGCATACCGCAAGGAGCTTCCACTGCAGGCACCAGGGAGTGCAGTGGCACCTGGGAGCTTGGAGACACCAGGAACTGCAGAGCCCTAAAGAGGGTGTCATAGCCCTGGTTCTAGGAGCCCCTGGGTCTGGGCTTCTCAAAGGGCCACAGCTCTTCTCTTCTAGTCACCCACAAAGCGGCAAGCAGTGGAGTGGTGGGGCGGTGGGGGATGGCAGTCATGTTTCAGCCCTGTTTGTGTTACAGTTCTTTCAGTTCCACCATTCTGTGGGTCCTGAGTTCTTGTCCACATCCAGGAACAATGAGGTACACAGACAACTGGATGGTAGGGCAGAGAGGAGCTTCACTGAGCAACACAACAGCTCTCAGGAGACCAGCAGAGAGTAGCTCCTTTCCACAGGCAGGTCGATTTGATGTCTCTGTGAGTCTGGCTGAGTCCGAGGTTTTTATGGGCTTCAGAAGGGAGGAAGTGCATGCTGATTGGGCCATGGACGGCCCAGAATAAGCATCGTGAGTTCTCATTCTGGGCGATGGACTCCACCCGGAAGTGACAGTCTGGCCCCCAGCCTTCAGGCTGTCCCTGGCTTGAAGGTGGGACTTCACTGGACCTGCACCTTTCTGCCCAGGAGCCTGCCTCCTGCCACCATCAATAATGTCATCCATGAGACCCAAGCTGTTCCTGCTGAGGGGCACTTGCAGGCCCCTGCCAAGCCACCCTTGGCTCCCCCTCAGCCTCTCTCTCATGTTTGTCAGTGTCCAAAGTTTGTAGGGGGCTGGGGTGTCAGCACCGCCAGGAGGGTGCGCACACATGGCCAGGTCACAACAGTGATGGGCTTGGCCTCAACTTTGCTTCAAAAACAGAGTGGGAAGAGGTTATGCAATGGGAGCAGGCACTTCTGAGCCTGTGGGGGCAGTGAGGCTTCGCTGGCCCCTAAGAGCATAGGGATGCCTGGATCCACAGCTGTAGCTGTGCTGCTGTAGCTGTACCCAGGAGGGTGGGGACCTGCCAACTTGGAAGCGGGCAGGGCTCCTGCCTGCTCCTGGTTCTCCCTGGTTCCATGGAGCATGCAGCCCCCACCACGCCTCCCCGGCTGCAGCTGGCGTCTTCGCAGTGACCACTCCCGATGGGCCACCACTGCCATCAGTAGGTTCCCACTCCTGGTAAAAACTGGAACACATTGTGCCCAGGATATTCCTGCCCCTGCTCACAGTACTCAGTGGGAAAGACACGTCTGGCTTTTCCTGGGTCTGCTGTCTTAACATCTGCAGAACAGAGGCCTTGGTATCACCTGGCATGCTCCTCCTTATGCCACTGAAATTCCAGAATCCTTGGAGCTGGTGTGTATGGGACTATGTGGCTTTCACATATCCCACCCTGTATAGCCAAATCTGCAGGGCCTGGCATCAAATTTAGTAGTCAGCCTGCTCCAGGGCTTTCCTTAGTGCCGGGCCCATTAGATTCTGGGTAGAGAGGACATATGGAAGAAACCAGGCAGGAACTTTGGAAGCCAGGTCTGATAGAACCAGGGGTCTGCAAATACGAAGCAAGGGACATCAGGGCCTTAGTTTGGGTTCCATATGAAATGGCAGCCAGAGTGTGTGCAACACATAGCAGTAAATGATCAGCTGAAGTGGGAGCTAGAAAACAGAGACCGTTTCACTCGCCCATTACCTCCAGGCTTGGGTTCATTTTAGGTTAGAACCCAATTACATGGGAAATGGTACCCTACTGATCTTATTTGACTTGTCCTATTTCCAGGTCACCAGGGCCTTCCTCTGCTTCACTTTCTACTTAAATATTTGAGAGCCCCAAACTATCAGAGGCCAGTCAGTGAGAGGTAGGCTTTCCTGGGTAGGTTGTTCCAGTCCCAGTTCTCTGTCTCATGAGAGGGGACAGTTGCTTGTCTCTAAGGTCAATAAGGGGCACAATTTTGGCAAACATTTGCCTATTTGTCCTGTGGTGTTCTGCTCAGATCTCCCTTCAGGAGAACACAGAGTGAATATTCTACTTGGCCGACAGACTTAGGTTTCCACTCCTTAGGATGTGCTGCAGTGATCGCAGCAGCATCCCTCTCTACAGGTTGCTCTGAGACAATGACTGGCGGACAGTGCTAGAGCCCAGCCAAGTCTGCCAGACATGGGACTCCTCAGTCATGTAATCTTCACTCTGGGGCTCTGTATCAACTTGGCCAAGATTTTCTGAGTAGCACTGTAATTTTTCTTTCTCCCTTTCACACATGTATGACCGTCATCATGATCTATAGGTTCTCCCAATCTATACCTGAACTGATACATACTTACTAATCAGAGCTTGTTCAGGAGTCAGAAATGCCGCAAAAGCAGTATCTACCTCTTGCTCCCACATTCCCAGTCTAATCTAAGACAGAGACCCAGAATAAGGAGAAATCAGATGGCTGTGACTCAAATATGTAAGAAATAGCTTTTTACTCCTCTTCTCATTTAAAAATTAAAAAATTTCCAAAGGGTAAATAAATGGAAAAGGATAAAAACACCTCTTGAGCCTAATATGTAGTAAATTTTCTATCTGATAAATACTGGTAGAAGAAACTGGGGCTGGAAATTTCAAAGAGTGATGGAAGGTCAGGGTCCAGTTCTGGGCATTTCTTAAAAAGGCAGCCACGGCTGGATGCGGTGGTTCATGCCTGTAATCTCATCACTTTGGGAGGCCGAGGTGGGAGGATCACTTGAGGTCAGGAGTTCCAGACCAGCCTGGCCAACATGATGAACCCCAATCTTTACTAAAAACACAAAAATCAGCCAGGTGTGATGGTGCACGCTTGTAATCCCAGCTACTCAGGAGGCTAAGGCAGGAGAATTGCTTGAACCCAGGAGCCAGAGGTTGCAGTGAACTGATACTGCGTCACTGCACTCCAGCCTGAGCGACAGAACGAGATTCCATCACAGGAGGAAAAAAAAAAAAAAAAAAAAAAAAAGGCAGCCGCTAGGCCGAGCATGGTGGCTCATGCTTATAATCCCAGCACTTTCGGAGGCCAAGGCAGGCAGATCACCTGCGGTCAGGAGTTCAAGACCAGCCTGGCCAACATGGTGAAATCCTGTCTGTACTAAAAACACAAAAAATTTGCTGGGTGTGGTGGCTCGTACCTGTAATTCCAGCTACTTGGGAGGCTAAGGCAAGAGAATCACTTGAACCCGGGAGGCAGAGGCTGCAGTGAGCTAAGATCACACTGTCGCACTCCAACCTGGGCGACAGAGTGAGACTTCATCTCAAAAAAAAAAAAAAAAAAAAAAGGCAGACACTGGGGACAGCAGGACACAGCAAAGGAGCAGCACAGCCCCGGATCATGGCGGGGACAACAGAGCAGCCCTGCTGGAAGGAAGCAGTGCTCAGGCTGGGAGGTGGAGAAAGGCTCAGGATGAAGAAACACCAAGACTGGCCAGAGCTAGAAGTGTCTAGCCCTTGGAAACTTCAATTACCATGGAAATAGCTTCACTCCTACTTTTAGAGGCTATGAGAGATCCTCATCTGTTCAGGAAAAAATAAAAATAAAAAGTCAAAGTAACAGGACAATCCAAATCCATCCTTTACTTAGGAGCCTTTCTGAGCTGAATGGCTATTTTCTGAATCTCACCTTCACCCTACCTCAGCTGGAAGCACAGGGAGCAAGAAAGCTGACATTTCCAAGAATGGGTAAGAACATAATATTTGCAGTATGTATCCATCCTTTTCCTGCCTAGATTTTGTCCTTTTCTATGCCCCATGCTAACAAGTTGGCTTCTTTTCCTTTGTGTCTCCTCCTTCTTCCTGCTGCATACTCTTGTCACCCTAAGAATTTACCCTAAAGGATCTAGAGGTAAAAATGCTTTTCTATGTCTTCTGCAGGGAAAGCAGAAGAAAAGGGAAGGTTGTTGGCCTTTTTTTTTTTTTTTTTTAAACAGAGTCTCGCTCGCTCTGTCGCCCAGACATATGCACTGGCGTGACCTCGGCTCACTGCAACCTCTGCCTCCTGGGTTCAGGTGATTCTCCTGCCTCAGCCACCTGAGTAGCTGGGATTACAGGCGCGTGCCACCATGGCTGGCTAATTTTTGTATTTTTAGTGGAGACGGGGTTTCGCCATGTTGTCCAGGCTGGTCTCAAACTCCTAACCTCAAGTGATCCGCCCATCTCAGCCTCCCAAAGTGCTGGGACAACAGGCTTGAGTCACTGTGATGGTCTGCTGTTCTCTTTTTACCCTAAAATTTTTAAGTTCTTCTTTCAAGAGCACAGCAGGGGGCCGTGCGCGGTGGCTCAAGCCTGTAATCCCAGCACTTTGGGAGGCCGAGACGGGCGAATCACGAGGTCAGGAGATCGAGACCATCCTGGCTAACATGGTGAAACCCCGTCACTACTAAAACAAATACAAAAAAAAAACTAGCCGGGCGAGATGGCGGGTGCCTGTAGTCCCAGCTACTCGGGAGGCTGAGGCAGAAGAATGGCACAAACCTGGGAGGCGGAGCTTGCAGTGAGCTGAGATCCAGCCACTGCACTCCAGCCTGGGCGACAGAGCGAGACACCGTCTCAAAAAAAAAAAAAAAGAAGAGCACAGCAGGGGAAGGGCTGGGGAACTTAGATATATTGACAAGTCAGACTGAGATCAGAACTTTTACTCTTACATGTTTAATACCAAACATGAAGCAAACACGTTCATCATCTAGAATACTATATTCCAGCCCTATCTCAAATGCAGGAATGGGGCTCTATCTGGTGTCTAGAGGATGATCACAGGAAAGAAAATGAGGACAGAGGCATCTGGTATCTTCTAAAAGTGGTACAAAACCCCCACCTGTCATGTCATAAAGCTCTCTATCTGATGCTGTGGCCTGCCTCCAAGAGAAAGCCAAATGGAACAGACCAATAAGAGGGGTCCAGGGTGCTCTCTCTATTTCATTCACTCCTCTTATTTGCTAAGGAGCTCTAATAATCAAAAGAAATGTTCCTAGAAGAAAAGGAATAAATCTCCAGAGAGCTGCTGGGGCATACTGATAAAAACTGGGAGAAACAAAGACTGATAGCAGAGAAGTCCAATACTGCTGCTGAAGTTTGTCAGCCTAAATCTGTGGAAGAGCCCAGGATTGTACTGCTCTGTCCGGTGAGAGGAGTGTCTGGGTCCTGTATGACCCTTCCAACTCTGACTTAAATGTACTATCTAAAAACGTGTCTATCTCTACCCCTAGGCTTCTTAGCTCTTCAGTCATCCTCATCATCCTCAATCTGAAATCGTTTCTTCTTTTGGATTCTCGGAGCTGCCAACTCTGGTGCTGTGGGAACAACAGGGGTGAGAGAGAGAGAGAGAGAGAATATCTAAATATGTTAAGGGGTAAGGAGGTGGTAGAGTTTGTCTTCAGGATTAGAGAAGAAAAAGAAGGTCCATCCAATTCCCTACCTCTGTTTCTGCCCTCATCTTCTTCCTGTTCCTCGTCACTGTCCAGCAACTGTCGCTTCTTGGGTGCTGTCTTCAGCTGCTCTTTACCAACAGTGTCTTCCTCTGCAATGACCATAAATAACGACACAAAATGAGGAACTCAGTCCTCATATTCTCAATATACCTTTCCTGCCCTCTAGACCAACATGGCTGACACGTTAATACTCAGAAGATGGCTGTCGCACTATTACCCTCTGGGGACGCCAGGCCTTTCTTCTTGTGGGTTAGCAAAAGGGCCCTCAGGCCTTGTGCTCGGTGCTCTTTACGGTGCTCCTCATCAGAGCCTTCCTCTCCAGGGACTTCAGTCTGTAGCTCTGGCTGCAGCTTCTGTTCCTCCTCTGGTTGATTCAAAGAAGCTGCTACCCTCCGGAGCTGGGTAGGACTCAGCTTGGCTGGAATTCGCCAGAAGGTTTCCTACAGGGGCCAAGAAGTTGAAAAGGGAAAGGACCAGCCTCTTGTTCCCCAGTTTGATATTCATTGAATATATATGACCCAACATTGGTGAAGATCCACAAGGGTTGTGAACTCTACTTAATACTTATTTATCTAATATATAACCAATGCCTAGCACAGTGCCTGCTACATTAGGAGGTTCCCAGTAAGTATAGGTTTTTTTGGTTGTTCTTTTTTTTTTTTTAAATGAGAAGGGGTCTGCCTCTGTCACTTGGGCTGAAGTGCAGTGGCACAAGTATGGTCCACTGTAGTCTCGATCTCTTGGGCTCAAGCTATCCTCCCGCCTCAGCCTCTCAAGTAGCTAGGACCACAGGGGTGCCATGATGCCACCATGATGCCCAACTGCTTCATAATTTTTTGTAGAGACAGGGTCTTGCTGTGTTGCCCAGGCCAGTCTCAAACGATCCTCCCACCTCAGCCTCCCAAAGTGCTGGGATTACAGGCGTGAGCCATTGTACCTGGCCATAGTTGCTAATTGAATAAATAAATAAATAAATCCTGGGGATGTAAAGGTGAATCGGGTATGATCCTTGCTCTCAAATAACTCAAATCCAATGGGAAAAATAACAAATGTGCCATAATATCACAAGATTTTTTTTGTTTGTTTTTGAAGCTGAATCTCACTCTGTCACCCAGGCTGGAGTTCCATGGCAAAGCGATAAAATCTCACTGCAACCTCACCCTCCTGGGTTCAAGCACTTCTCCTGCCTCAGCCTCCTAAGTAGTTGGGACTACAGGCGCCCACCACCACACCAGGCTAAGTTTTGTATTTTTAGTAGAGACAGGGTTTTGCCATGTTGGCCAGGCTGGTCTTGAACTCCTGACCTCAGGTAATCTGCCTGCCTCGGCCTCCCAAAGTGCCGGGGTTACAGGCGTGAGCCACCGTACCTGGCAGATTCCACAGGATTGAGGTTGCATCAGGGGAATAAACAAATCACAACTGCAAAAGTGATTATTTTTACTTCAGGGGTTGAAAGAATGACAGGGACTGCTTCTCTGACAGGGTGACAATTGAGCAGACTCTTGACTGTGTAGAGGTCCATCAGTAAGACAGATGGAGTGTGTGTGTCACCTTGTGTGCACGGCTGCAGTCTTCCAATAGAGGGACTGGCATGATTAGCCATTTGGAGGCACGAAAAAGCCTACCAGGGTGACGATGATGTAAAGTTGGTGTGTGAGTGGTGTGGCTGTGAGGCTGCAAAGGTTGGCCAAGGATGGGCATGCCATTTGGAGTTTGTGGATTCTGTCCTGCAAGCAGTAAGGAATCATCAAGGGCTCTGGACAGAGGACTTGACCCTCCATATCCAGAAGTTCTGAATCTATGGATTCAAAACACTGTAAATTGACAATATTAAAAAAAAAAATTAACTATAAAAAATAATATAACATTACACAATAATACACAGCCTGGGCAACATGGCATAACCCCATCTCTACAAAAAATACAAAAAGTTAGCTGGGAGTGGTGACATAGGCCTGTAGTCCCAGCTGCTCAGGAGGCTGACGTGGGAGGATCACCTGAGCCTGGGAGGTTGAGGCAAAAGTGAGCCAAGACTACTGAGTCACTGCACTCCAGCCTGGGCAATGGAGTGAGACTCTGTCTGTCTGTCTCTCTGTGTGTGTGTGTGTGTGTATTTAAAATACAGTATAACAATTATTTACCTAACATTTACATTGTATAGGTATTACATGTAATCTAGAAATGACTTAAAGTATACAGGAGGATGCAACTAGGTTATTCACAAATACTACAAAAAGGGACTTGAGCATCTGTAGATTTTGGTATCTGTGGGCAGGGGTGTCCTGGAACCAATCCCCCCTCAGATTCCCGCTAAGATACTAAGGGACAACTGTAATCAAAACTATATTTTAAAAAGATAAATCTGGGGGCAGTCTGGAAGATGGATTTGGGCGAAGGGAAGATTAGAGAGAGGAAAAGAAGACTAGCAGAATGGTTGCTGCAGGAATCTTGGTCAGAGATGACAAGGCAATGAGGAGGATCGAGATGACAATGAGGATGATAAGGAAGACCACCATGACAGTGAGGAGGACCGTGATGGCGACTACAGTGAGGAGGAGGAGGAGGAGATGTATTTGGAAATAGGACTAACACGCCTTGGGTGACACTATAGCTGGCGTATTTACCTGCTCAGAGGCGGGGGGCCGAACCCCTAGCTTGCGTAGCAGCTGCTGAAACTGTTCATTCTCCATGGCTTCCTCATTTTCCTCTGTGAGTGGCACCAATGGAACTGCCTGGGAGCAGCCTAACAGGGTCAATGGTCATATGGTGAAGATATAAGAGAAGAACTGGTCCTCCATGCCATGACCAGGTAGGTCACCAATAGCCTCCAGGGCTCTCCTAAAAGTGTCATCTGTCCACTCACCATCCTCTTCCCGATCATCTGCTGCTCGGATCAGGCAGTGCTGGAGCCACAGGAGCGGGGTAGAAAAGCCTAAGGAAGTGAGGGAAACTTACATTTGACCCTACTCCCAAGCCCTCCACCTGAGACACCTCCCCCAGCCAAAGTCCTCACCTTCCTGATGCAGGCTTTGACCAAGGTTTTCAGTTGAAAGGACTAAGCTACCCTGGACTTCTTCTGCTTCTGAGCTCCCTTCTTCATCCTCCTCGCTGTCTTCCTCAGGCAGGTTTTCCTCTTCTTCCAGATCTTCCTGGCAAAAATATTTCAGGGACTCCGCTCCATTTGGCTAAAATTCATTGGGGGTTGGGGGAATGAAAATGAAGGCAACACAAGGAACTTAGCGGAGTCTCCTGGTTCCTGACCCCTCCCCGTACCGCACCCGCTCTCTGAGAAGGACCTGGTCAGAACAGCCTCAGGCAGGAAGAATTTGGGTGGACTGCTCCTTAGGAGCATTTCAAGGGGAGCGGGCCCATGACAGCAGAGCCAGGGTCAGACTGTTACCAAGATGGAGGATGCCAACTTTTTCCGCCGTTTCTTGTACAGCTCCCGCCGCTCAGCCACCAGCCCCAGAGCCAAGAGTTTATCCACTATTCGGGCCCGTGAGCGTTTGGCTGTGATATTCTTCATGATATGACCCAGGACATCTATAAAAAGTGAGCATGTGAATACCCAAGGGCAACAGGGGAAAGAGATGAGTAAAATAAATCAGAGGTCTCTGGAAAGAGGGTAGCTCAATTCATCCAAAAATGACCCTTACAAATATAGTAAGTGAACAGAAGGGATGGGAGAATCTTTCCTTGGAAATAAAAGGCAGCCCCAAAAGAAATGGATAGCTTGGCTTTCATCACAAAGGTCCCCTGAGTACCACCTCACTCACCATCCGAGTCCCGGAATTCCTCAAAAAGCCGCTGCAGCTCCAACTCCTGATCCCCCGTCCACAGTACAATATGGGTTCCTTTCCTGATTAGGAAGGTGTCAGTGGAAGAGGAAGCCCAGGAAGTGAACACGCGTCCCTATCCCAATAGCCTCCACAGCATGCGCCTCTCTACCTTTGGAAGTCTTTGACACTGTCAGCCAGTCCCAGCTGTACCAGATGGTGGATGATCTGCTTGCGTGTTCGAGGAACAGTATTCAGGTGGGCCAAGATGGCTTCCACCACATCCTGCCCTGGTATGGGGAATGACTGAGGCAGTAAAGAAGGTCCCGCAGCTCAGGCTGCCCTCCTCACAAACTTTCCAGATCTCAAGGCCTCTCACCTTCCACGTCCTTATGGGCGAGGTACAGCTCCCGAAGATGAGCTTCTTCTTCGGGGCTCCATGTAGGCGCTCTGCGACTCGAAGACCTGAATGGTGAAAGGAGAAAGGGAGCATATAGATTCTTGGCCCAAAAAGAGGAGACCAAAGGCCTTCTCTGATCAGTTCTGAAAGGAACAGGAAGGATGAGGCAGGTAACTGAAAGAGGCCAGCCGAGAGAGGCCTACAGTGTGCCTCCTTCCCCTCACTTTCCTTCCACGTAAGAACCTAAAAGTCAAACTAAGAGACTTTCCAGGTTGGGCCAGTGGAACCCTGACCATTCTGACTCCAGGGACTGAGATTATTATGGGAAAAAGAAACTAAGTGTGAAAGGAGAGGGGCTGAGACACTAAGGGAAAGAAGACAAACATTTCTACAAATCTTCATGGTTTCCCGGCACGTTTTGGGAGAGGTCGCACACGGACTCTCTCCAGGCAACCACCCAGCTCCCAACAGTGACCACCTCTACGGAGGCTGGTGACGGAGAAGGAAACTAGATACACAGTAGACTTAGGCTCCAGTCCCTGCTCCTCTCTTGGATAACCTTAGGTAAAGCATTTCACCTCCTGAGCCTGTTTTCTCACCCGCGACAGGGAAAGAAACGGTGGGCTAAATGACATGCAAGCTCTTACAACTTTGACATTCTGTGACTCTGCATCAAACTTCCCCTACCCCCACCCATCCTTTGCCAACTTCAAGCTCACCTGTCATCCAGGGAGCCATAGCCCTCAGTCATCTCTCGAACCACAGCTGTGTTCTTCCAGAACAACAGCTCCACAAAGGCTTTTTGGTTGACTGCGGCCAGTGCAAAGAATTTGCCCAGAATGTATTTGGCAAAAGTCACTAGCTCCTGTAGGAGAAGGAGGTTACTATGAGGCCTCTGGTCCAATGCAGACCCGAACCTGGCCCTCTAGGAATTTTCTCTATAGCTGTTTCCAGCTGCCTCCTCCTCACTCACTCTCTTCTGTCCTTCTCCACGCAGCTCCCTCAACCTGCCTGTCTACTTTCTCATTGTTTTCCCATCTCCCAGCCCTTGACACTTCTCAGCACCTTCTATCTCCTGAAGATTATTTATTTACCTGAGGGTTCCCGTACCCTTCTAGACCCCCATTCCTTGTTATCCCCTCACTTTGTAGGCTCCAGCAGCAGGGTCACTGAGCAGACGATTGAAGAGGCAGAAGACTGACAGCTGAAAAAGTAGCGCTTCCATTTTGAGGTCATGGGCCAGCCGGTGCAGCATCTTCACAATGCAATGGTTAGTGTGAGCACTATTCTGCTGGTAGCTCCGCAGCAGTAGCACATAGGCTCGAATGACAGTTGAACATGCAAAGCTGCACCAAAACAAGGAGGGAGAGGATGTCAGCATAAGGAAGACATAGCTCATTCTCACAGCTGCAAAATCGCCACTCTAGGACCAACTCAGGCCTCTCAGCCCGCACCGTTTCAAGTAGTCCAGAAAATTAAATTCTTTCTCCGACACCTGGACCACTTGCAACTCCTCCTCCTCCTCCTCCTCCTCTTCCTCTTCTTCCTCTGCCCCACGTTCCTCTGGGCCCTGCTGCCCTATAGACAGAGGGAGGATTACTGAGTCTCTGTTATGTTGGTGCTAGAAAAGAGCTGGAAGGAGACAGATGTGAAGGGTGGAGACTTACGGGGAAGTGGAGCAGAGAGGATTTGTTTCAGCAACTGGATCTCTTCCTCTGGAGAAATGTCTTGAGAGCCAAACACATCTCCTTCAGGCCACACCTCCCTGGAGCACAGACAGAAAAAAGGCTTTACCCAGGGGAAATCTGGCTTTAAATTTATAATTTGAAGTAGAAGAAGGAATTTAGACTTATTTCTTTTGTTGGCCAGAAAGAAAATGCAAACTGTTACCTCAAATGAAACAAAGACCCCAGGGAAAATTTTCCTTATAAGCCACAACTCAATAAAAATCAGGTAAGAACAAAATGCAAACAATCTAAATGTTTGACACCTGGTTGAACAAATGTACATATTCACACAATGGATTTTTTTTTTTTTTTTGAGACAGAGTCTTGCTCTGCTGCCCAGGCTGGAGTACAGTGGCACGATCTTGGCTCATTGCAAGCTCCGCCTCCCAGGTTCACGCCATTCTCCTGCCTCAGCCTCCCAAGTAGCTGGGACTACAGGCAACCGGCACCATGCCCAGCTAATTTTTTGTATTTTCAGTAGAGATGGGGTTTCACCGTGTTAGCCAGGATGGTCTCGATCTCCTGACCTCATGATTTGCCCGCCTTGGCCTCCCAAAGTGCTGGGATTACAGGTGTGAGCCACCATGCCCGGCCCACACAATGGTGTTTTAAAGCCATTAACAATTACAGAAACATATCTGATGAGAAATAATGCTCACAATATACTGAGAAGTGAAAAATTACTATAAATCAGCATGTACAGTATTTCATTTTTGTAAAACAAGGTATATATGACATTTTTACATGTAACGGAGGAAAAAAACCTCTGCATGGTTACTCATCAAAATGTTAATGATGCTTATCTTTGGCTAGTAGAATTAAAGTAAGTCTTCCCTTAATGTCTTCAATAGGTTCTTGGAGTCTGCCACTTTAAGTGAAACAATGTATAGCAAAATCAGTTTTTTTCCTCTTAATATTATAAGAAACCTGCTGTAGGTCATTTCACTCAAAGTTGCAATTACCAAGGACTTATTGACAATGTCAAGGGAGGATTTGCTTTATCTTTATTTTTTTCTCAATTAGCTATGCTTTTTAAATGTTTTTCGAAAACAAACAAAAAAACCCAACAAACCAATCAAAATGCCCCAGGAGTCAGCCGGTATAGAGTCCCAGAGCCTTGATGAGATGACTCTCTTTTGAAGACTGAGAACCCTGTACCACAGTGATGGCCTCCTCCTTTCCCCAAAGCCCAAGGGGATAAGCAGCAGGGTTCTTACCGGGCAGACCTCAGGAGAGTCAGGGCCTGTGGGGCCTGGCCAGCCAGGAGACAGTCTTGGATCCGTATCATGGCTTCTGTCCGCTGCTCCTCCACTGGCACCTCTGAGGCCGCATCAAAGGGAACCATGGAGTCTATGCTGAGCTCAGGATTCTAGAGATGGATAAAGCTATGGGAGCGGAGGGAGTGGAAAACCCAGATTGTATACCCAGAGTACTATTCTCAAAAAAGACAGAGTGTCTGTAACCACCTACCTGGGCACAGCACTGCAGCTGCTCAGCCAGGGCTGGCCACATAGCCTCCAGTTCTTCTGGGCCAGATGGGACATTACCAGAAACAGTGGCCTGGTCTAGGACCTTCTTCTTCTTCCTTCTCTTGTTTCGTTTGTTCTATGGGGAAAGAATTGTATTAGGATGTCAAGAGAGCTAAAGAGGCCTTTTCCCCATCAGTGTCTTTTCTATTACAAAACTAATTAATTGGACATTCACAGAGTGCCCATTATGTGCTATCTATTGGTAATAGAAAGCAATAGCAAACAGCATATTTCCTTCCCTTTGAGGAGCTTTTACTCTAGTGGTGGAGACAGGAAGTAGAAAGGTAATTACATTAGACTGTGGATAAGAGCTACAATGTGAGTAAGCATAAGATGCCATGGCGCCGGGCGCGGTGGCTCAAGCCTGTAATCCCAGCACTTTGGGAGGCCGAGACGGGCGGATCACGAGGTCAGGAGATCGAGACCATCCTGGCTAACACGGTGAAACCCCGTCTCTACTAAAAATACAAAAAACTAGCCGGGCGAGGTGGCGGGTGCCTGTAGTCCCAGCTACTCGGGAGGCTGAGGCAGGAGAATGGCCTTAACCCGGGAGGCCTATAGAATAAGCAGATGCTATGAGGATCAAATAAGATATATGGAAAAGCTTCATAAAATGCAAAGCACTATGTAAATAAAGCCTCTAATTTTTTTCTCCTGAAAAGTAGGACAGCCAGGCGCAGTGGCTCACACCTGTAGTACTAATACTTTAGGAAGCCTAGGCAGGTGGATCACTTGAGGTCAGGAGTTCAAGACCAGCCTGGGCAACATAGCGAGCCACCGTCTCTACAAAAAGTACAAAAATTAGCCAGGCATGTTGGTGTGTGCCTGTACTCCTAGCTACTTGGGAGGCTGAGGCAGGAGAATCGCTTGGGACTGGGAAGCAGAGGGTTGAAGTGAGCTGAGATTGAGCCACTGCACTCCAACTTAGGTAACAGAGCAAGACCCTGCAGAAAAAAAAAAAAAAAAAGAAAAAGAAAAGCAGGAGTGACTCAATATCCAAATCCTGCTTCTCCCAAGTCAGGGCTGTGAACCAGTCTTTGGTGTGGGTACTCGAAAGTCAAATAGGATGAACTGGGAGGCCCCTGAAGGTCATGTTCCATTAAAGAACTTACAATCAAACACACCAAATGTTAGGAGCATGAGTTTTAGAGTCCAGCAGATCTGGATTTGAGTATTGAATTAGTATTACTAACAAGACTTTCGACAAGTTGCTTAACCACTTTGGGCACATGTGCTACTGTGAGGATTATATGAAAACATCAGCACAGTGTCTGATACATAGTAAGTGCTCAATAAATGATAGTACCTAGTATTACAGATAATACCACAGAGCCCTGAGTGCAAAAAATACCCTTTAGCAAAGTCTCATTGGTACTACTGCATCTTTCAAATCTAGTTATGACAGAATTTTAAGCTGTAGCAACTAGAATTATAGCAAGGTTCTGGTACAAAAATCTGTTGTTGTGTGTTTTTTTTTTTTTGCCTGGCCCAAAATCTGTTTATGCAAAGCAAAGTCCCTGTGTTTCCAGGATACAAATTCTGTGAGGTTTTCATTTTGTCCTGGGTTTTTTTTTTTAATGTGAACCAGTAACTTTATTTTTCAGAGATAGGGTTTTGCTCTCACCCAGACTGGAGTGCAATGTCTCAATCACAGCTCACTGCACCATCAAACTCCTAAGCTCCAGTGATCCTCGTGCCTCAGCCTCCTGAGTAGCTGGGACTACAGGTATGTGCCACCTTGCCGGTGAATTGTTTTTTGTTTTTTTTGAGACAGAGTCTTGCTCTGTGGCCCAGACTAGAGTGCAGTGGCATAGCATAATCTTGGCCTACTGCAACCTCCGCCTCCTGGGTTCAAGCAATTCTCATGCCTCAGCTTCCCAAATAGCTGGGACTACAGGTGCGTGCCATCATATCCAGCTAATTTTTGTATTTTTAGTAGAGAAGAGGCTTTGTCATGTTGCCCAGGCTGGTCTCAAACTCCTGGCCTCAAATGATCCACCCACCGTGGCCTCCCAAAGTGCTGGGATTACAGGCATGAGCCACTGTGCCCAGCCTGTCCTAGGCTTTTCACTTATTCCACTTTGGGTTCATGGACAACTGTTACAATCCCAACTTTATACATCTGGAGACCGACACAAACAGCTTGAGCTTATTCTAATACTAACCAATTCAGGACTAGATTCCAGACCTTCTAAAGTTCAATTTAAGGCCCTTTTTGTGTTGCTGTTGAGACAGAGTCTCACTGTGTCACCCAGGCTGGAGTGCAGTGTGCATGGTCTTAGCTCACTGCAATTTCCACCTCCTGGATTCAAGTGATTCTATTTCAGCCTTCTGAGCAGCTGAGATTACAGATGTGCGCTACCACGCCTGGCTAATTTTTGTATTTTTAGTAGAGACAGGGTTTCACCGTGTTGGCCAGGCTGGTCTTGAACCCCTGACCTCAAGTAATCTGCCCACCTTGGCCTCCCCAACTGCAGGGATTATAGGTGTGCGCCACCGTGCCCGGCTGCAACTGAAGGCTCTTTCCATCTCACCGCAATGCTTTCAAGGTATAACCAGAAAATGCTACAGCATAATTATTAAACTCTAAAATTATGAATCCCCAGGGTTTTTGTACTTGGCACTTGGTAGGTGTTCAATAAATGTTTCCTGACTGCACTAAAATATTTATGGCAGATCAGAGATTATTCTAATGGGAGAAGGAAACTGTGGTAGACTCACACTGGCCAACACCCACAAACCTCTTGCTGTCATAGCTCAGAGCAGGTTTAACAGATGAACTTAAGCTGTACAAACTGTGAGAAGAAAGAGCCCCCTTTCCTTGACTCTCCCTCACAGCTCTTTCTACGTCGTGGGGCTGCCCAGTACCTGCACCACCAGGTTCCCACGGCTCCGACAGAACCGCTCCAACATTTTGAGGAAGAGGTGGGTGGTCTCCACCAAGTCACGAAGGAAAGAGCGGGGCTGGCATCTCTCATCAAACTTTCGAAAAAGTGTCAGGAATAGTTCTCGGTACTCCATCACATAGAAAATATTGTCTAGGAATGGGGAAGAGAAAGGGATGGAAGGGTTATTCTGGAAAGCCTGGAAAAGGAGAGATGGATGAAGCTGGGACTGGGAAGAATGAGATTCTCATCATGAGATGGGTCAGGCTGGGATCAGGGACCAGGGCCTCACTCTTGATGATGCGGCTGCTCTCCCTCACAGCCTCATCTGGGGATAAGTCCATCTCATTCACTGTTGCCAGCAGCTCCTGATAGGCCTTCAGAGCTAAGTGCATCCTGAGAGTTGAGGGGAAAAGGTGAAATGGAGGACAACTTAGGGCAATGGCCCATGGAAACAGCAACCTCCCATGGCCAAAAAAGAAAAAAAAATGTGCCACCCAAACCAAATTTCCCAGCCAGTCCTTGCTCTCCAGACTGACCACCTGAACCCTGAATCAGGGAAAAAGCACTAGCCAGAATCCAAGCATTCAGATCCCTAGCTCACTCTAACTCCAGTAACCATCCCACTCACCGGCGTGCCCAGGAGGCAGCTTCCTTGCGGTCAGTCAGCATCATCTCGTAGTAGTTAGTGAGGTTCTGCTCAATGAAGTGGAAGGTGCGGACACTGAGGGTCTCAGAAACCAGGCCTGGCCGGAAGGAGGCAGCTCGGTTGAAGGCCATGAAGAAAGCCAAGGCCCACATATAATAGGTCTCATCATGCTGCTGAGCTTTCTCCCGAAGCAGGTGATCCTAACATTTAAAAAAGAAAAAAAAAAAGATCACCGTGACTTCAGGGCTTCCAACTTCTTCCTTCCTGTCCTATAATGATGGAATGGATGCTAGACACCATTGTCATAATTTTTTTTTTTTTTTTTGAGACGGAGTCTCACTCTATTGCCCAGGCTGGAGTGCAATGGCATGATCTCGGCTCACTGCAACTTCCAGCTCCCAGGTTCAAGTGATTCTCCTGCCTCAGCCTCCTGTGTAGCTAGGATTATAGGTGCCCGTCACCACATCTAGTTAATTTTTTGTATTTTCAGTAGAGATGGGGTTTCACCATGTTGCAGGCTGGTCTCAAACTCCTGACCTCAGGTGATCCACCTGCCTTGGGCTCCCAAAGTGTTGGTATTACAGGCGTGAGCCACTGCGCCTGGTCTTTTTTCTTTTTTTTTTTTTTGACAGTCTCACTCTGTCATGATGAGGCTGGAGTGCAGTAGTGTGATCTCGGCTCACTGCAACCTCTGCTTCCCAGGTTCAAGTGATTATCCTGCCTCAGGTTCCCGAGTAACTGGGACTACAAACGCACACCATCATGCCGGCTTTTTTTTGGTAATTATTTTTTGTAAAGATAGGGTTTCACCATGCTGGCCAGGTTGGTCTCAAACTCCTGACCTCAAGTGATCCACCATCTCGGCCTCTCAAAGGGCTGGGATTACAGGTGTGAGCCACCACACTGGGCCACCGCTATCATAATACTCTAGGATCCACAATTTCCAACTTTCTCCTGTTCTCCCTTTCCTCTCCCTCTGAGGCAATTTTTCCAGAGCCTCTTTTGTCATGCCAGGAGCCCACTCACTTCTGGCATTTTCACTATCTCTCAGGGACATCCTAACTATATATGCTTCCCATCTACTAGTCCACATTCTAGGAGCAGCCTCCCCAAGCTCCTCCCCACCTCTTACCCACCAACAGCTGCATCTTCACCTGTCTATTCCATTCCTGATTATCTCCATATCCTTCACAGGTTCTTACCTTTACTGATCCCATCAGCCGGTTGTAACAGTTCTCCAGGAACTCAGAGCAGAAGTCTCTGAGGAAGAGCCTCACATTGAGGGCAGAACGGCGCTGAATGGACAGCTCTTGGGCGGCCTGGCGACGTTTAGGCACCTTTTTCGGCTGCTTTCCCAAATCTGAACTGTAGTTTCGTAGCTGGGGGTGTCGGTTGGGGGATTAGAATTACTTCTAACTACCACCTTCCCCTTGCAGCTCTTGTCAATTTTCTCAGAAGAAACTAATTTTTGTTTTTGTTTTGAGACGAGAACTTGCTCTGTCACCCAGGCTGGAGTGCAATGATTGAACTCCTGGCCTCAAACAATCCTCCCACCTCAGCCTCCCGAGTAGTTAGGACCACAAGCGGGTGCCACCATGCTCAGTTAGGTTTTTTTTACTTGTTGTAGAGACAGGGTTTTGCCATGTTGCCCAGGCTGGTCCGAACTCCTGGGCTCAAGCAATCTTCCTTCCTTGGCTTCTCAAAGTGTTAAGATTACAGGCATAAGCCATTGTACCCAACCTTTAATTTTTTTTTTTTTTAAGAGATAGGGTCTTGCCATGTTGCCCAGTCTGATCTTGAACTTCTGGGCTCAAGCAATCCTCCTGCCTCAGTCTCCCAAAGTGCTGGGACCACAAGTGTGAGCCATCAGGCCCAGCCAAGAACTCAAGATGATTACCCTGCTTAAGCTATGCAACTCCACAATGTTCCCACTCCAGATGTAAGAATACTCACATTGTGAAGGCCTTTGTGAAAGATGAGGTCCCTCTCCCCAATGGATTTCAACCCCTGGACGATATACGAGCCCCCAAATCGAGAATGCCTGCAGAAGAAACAAAAAGGTCCAAAGTGATTCTTTAGTTCTCTGGAAACTTTATCTCCATTCTCTATCATCAGCACCTTGGAGCAAATTAAAACTACAAAATGTTGGTCGGGCACCGTGGCTCACACTTATAATCCCAGCATTTGGGAGACCGAGGCAGGAGGATCACCTGAGGTCAGGAGTTTGAGACCAGCCTGGCCAACATGGTGAAACCCCGACTCTACTATAAATACAAAAATTAGCCTGGCATGATGGCAGGCGCCTGTAGTTCCAGCTACTGGGGAGGCTGAGGCAGAAGAATCGCTCGAACCCAGGAGGCAGAGGTTGTAGTGAGCAGAGATCGTGCCAGTGCACTCCAGCCTGGGTGACAAGAGCAAAACTCTGTCTCAAAAAAAAAAAAAAAAAACTAAACTAAAATGTTACTCAATCACCCCACCTTAGAATTTGTCTCCTATGCCCTCAGCATCCCATGATGTAGGAACAAGAATCTGCCTCTCTGTCACTCACCTGTTGCTTCGCTGGAGGGCTCGAGTCTTCTTTTCTGCCATCTCTCGCTGGCGCAACACCTCCAGTTCTGCAACATCTGCACTCCGCTCCTGAGCTAAGCATCCCTGCCCTATTCCCGCCAGCTGCTCGGGGTTCTAGATTGGAACAAAGAGGGAAGAATCAAGAGGACAGTCATTCCTTATCCTGAGTTCACGCCTACTGGGCATGCAAAGAGTGAACAAAATAGAACCCCATTAATGGGGCACTGTGCTGTCGTTCTCCCTTATCTGAGGGGGGATATGTTCCAAGACCCCCACTGGATGCCTGAAACTGCAGACAGTACTAAAATATATATATGTATACATTCACGTATATATATGTATGTGTATACACATATACATAGAACATGTACGTTCTATGTTTTATAGAATGTATATATGTTCTATATACATACGTTATCAGAAAAAATAGAACATGTATACATATATATACATACACATTCTATTATGTTTTTTCAAACTGATAACCAAGATGGCCAGTACGTGACTAACAGGCGGGTATACAGTGTGGATATGCTGGGCAGAGGGATGATTCACATCTTGTTCAGGACAGACAGGGACAAAAGATTTTATCACACTACTCAGAACAATGTACAAGTTTAAAACTTCTAAAATGTTTATTTCTGAAATTTTCCACTTAATGTTTTCAGACCACGGTTGACTGTGAGTAACTGAAATCAAGGAAAGTAAAACCATGAATAAGGGGATACTACATGTACTCAAGACATGGCTACTCCCGCTGTCACCTGCCTTCCCCAAATAATGCAGCCGTTATCACAAGAGCAATTCTGGCTGTATAACAGAAAAGTACATGGGTGGAGGGGACTCGGACAATAGGCCAGGGTCTCACCTGGTCACGAAACATAAGGGAGACAATCTCTAGCACATGTAGGCTCCATTGCTGCTCAGCAGACGAGCTGGCCAGAAAGAGGAGCAGGTCGTCCAGGCCACTGAGGTGAATCGCCCAGAGAAGCTGGTCATGGACACTGGCGTCATCATCAATCTTCTGAGCAGTGAGTGGTGAGGGTAGAAAGGGAGCTCATTCAATCCCACTGCCCTGCCTTGAAGCTCTCCAACTCATTCTTTGACCAAGCCTCCTCTCCCAGACTTGTCAGAGGACAGAGTAGCCCAGAAAGAGCAGCTTGGCCAGGCACGGTGGCTCACGCCTGTAATCCCAGCACTCTGGGAGGCCAAGGCGGACAGATCACGAGGTCAGGAGATTGAGGCCATCCTGGCTAACACGGTGAAACCCTGTCTTTACTAAAAATATGAAAAAAAATTAGCCAGGCATGGTGGTGGGTACCTATTGTCCCAGCTACTCAGGAAGCAGAGGCTGAGGCAGGAGAATGGCATGAACCTGGGAGGCAGAGCTTGCAGTAAGCCAAGATCATGCCACTGCACTCCAGCCTGGGTGACAGAGCAAGACTCTGTCTCAAAAAAAAAAAAAGGGCAGCTCAACCTAATCATGCACAAGAACACAGAATACCCAAGACGCTCACCTTCTCCTGATCAAGGTCAGCTGGGACATGGAGAATATTTCTGACCAGCAGTAGGATCCGCTCAATTAGCAGGTTGTCTTCCTCCTGCCGTTCCTCCCAGCCCTAATCAGAAGAGAGCAAGAGGAAGAGACTCCCTGTGGAAGGCAGGCAGCATGTACCCTGGCTGGAAGACCAGGCACAGAAGAGAAGCAGGATTAAAAAGAGAGTTCAAACAGTAATGAGGCAGCCAGAGACTATGGATCGGACTACCATATCCCCAAGGACTGGGACCATATCTCAGCATCTCCTCCTCCACCCGGAGAAGGTACAAAGTGCTGTCCCATGGGATCCTGTAAGGTGAAGACTCACCAGCTGCAACAGCTCATACAAGGTTTCACTGAGGACTCCAAAAGCCTTCTCACTGGCAAAGGCCTGTGAAATAGGGAACTGGATCTTAAGTAGCAGTCATCCACTTCTTCCCCACTGCCCCATATTCCACCCCAGGGACTCCAAAGGAAAGCCTCACCTCTTTGTAGGCCTGCAAATGAGTTAGCACCTGCAAAAAATGGTGCCGAAAGCTGGGTTCCTTAGGCAGACTGCCAAAACAGAGCAAGGCTGGTTGTGTCAAGTTCACCATCAGTCTGGGAGACAATGAAGGAGAGAGAAGTTGTTAAGTTTCCTTACCAGCTCAAACGCCAGACCTATCAGTTCAAACACCAAAGGCTGGCAGGTGGCGAAAGTTTAAAAGCTAGGGAGGCAACCTGATAACAGCATCAAAGAGAGGCTTGTCCTGTCGGTGCTGGGTAAGGATGGGCAGAAGGTCGCTCTGTAGGATCTGGGCTGCCCCCAGTTGCTGCCGCACATCTCGTGTCTCATCCTCATGCCTCAAATAGCGGATCAGATCCTTCACGCTCTCTTCAGAGACAGAACAAAACAAGCATGTGGAACCTTGGAAGAAGCTCCATCCAGACCCACATGATTTTCACACCCATGGTTTGAGAAATTCAACAGACCTCCTTAATTCAAGCAATTTTTTTTCCTGTTTCTTCAAAAAGGTACTTACCTAAGCAATCTGGTTCCTTGTGGTAAGTGTCTCCCTCCAAGTACCCGAGGGCACTACATGTGGCTAGAAGTTCACAGTTCATCATGTGCAAGTCCATACATCAGTGGACCAACCAATAGAGAAGGAAGTGGAGAAACAGGAGACAGAAATGACGAGGCCTGCAGAGATAGAGAAAGATAAAAAATGTAAGGTCCTCTCCTTGAAAAGAAGATAGGAACAGGAGAAGGCCCTAATGCTCAGAATATTCTGAACAAATCCTCAAATGTTTGACTTTTGTCACGACCAAAAGTTCTGCTCTCAGTCCCAGGGAAAGTTTTAAATTATGGCTTCTACCTGATCAAAACCAAAGAGGCTCCAGCCTATGAATTAAGCACCTGCCCTGGCCAGACACGGTGACTCACTCCTGTAATCCCAGCACTTTGGGAGGCTGAGGCGGGCAGATCACCTGAGGTTGGGAGTTCGAGACCAGCCTGACCAACATGGAGAAACCCTGTCTCTACTAAAAATACAAAATTAGCCAGGCGTGGTGGCACATGCCTATAATCCTAGCCACTTGGAAGGCTGAGGCAGGAGAATCGCTTAAATCCAGGAGGCGGAGGTTGCGGTGAGCCGAGATCATGCCACTGCACTCTGGCCTGGGCAACAGAGAGAGACTCTGTCTCAAAATAAATAAATAAATAAATAAAATTGTTAGACCCTGGCGGGGCATAGTGGCTCATGCCTATAATCTCAGCACTTTAGGCGGCCAAGACATGATGATCATTTGTCCCAGTGTTCAAGATTAGCCTGGGCAACATCGTGAGACCCCATCTGTACAAAATGCCAAGTGTTGTGGCACACACCTGTAGTCTTCCTACTCAGGAGGCTGGGACGAGAGAACTACTTGAGCCGAGGTGTCCGAGGTTGCAATGAGCTGTGATCGCACCACTACATTCCAGCCTGGTCTACAGAGTCTCCGGAAAAAATAAATTGCTCAAACCTTGTCACCCTCCACTTTCTGTGGCTCTTCCATGCAGACACAGCTTTGATGCACCACAGGAATTAAAAAACTGAGCTCTGGCCATACAGTGATTCCACCAAGGATCTAATACATCCCAGGAGCCCTGAGGCTTCTGAGACACTGAGAATGTGTAGAGAAAGGTCCTTCACTCTCCTCTCCAAAGTTACTCTTAAACCTTGGTAATCTCAGGAGAAATCAGCATCTAACAGAACAGGTGAGGAAAGGGAGTGAATAGAAACTGGTACATTCCCTATCACTCTCTCACAAAGAATCATCTCCCTTAAATAAAAAAAAAAAAAAAGGCCGGGCACGGTGGCTCAAGCCTGTAATCCCAGCACTTTGGGAGGCCGAGACGGGCGGATGACAAGGTCAGGAGATCGAGACCATCCTGGCGAAAACGGTGAAACCCCGTCTCTACTAAAAAAAATACAAAAAACTAGCCGGGCGAGGTGGCGGGCGCCTGTAGTCCCAGCTACTCGGGAGGCTGAGGCAGGAGAATGGCATAAACCCGGGAGGCGGAGTTTGCAGTGAGCTGAGATCCGGCCACCGCACTCCAGCCTGGGCGACAGAGCAAGACTCTGTCTCAAAAAAAAAAAAAAAAAAAAAAAAAA
>NC_045443.1:53515823-53555875 GCF_002776525.5 Piliocolobus tephrosceles
CTGTCACCCAGGCTGGAGTGCAGTGGCTGGATCTCAGCTCACTGCAAACTCCGCCTCCCGGGTTTACGCCATTCTCCTGCCTCAGCCTCCTGAGTAGCTGGGACTACAGGCGCCAGCCACCTCGCCCGGCTAGCTTTTTGTATTTTTTAGTAGAGACGGGGTTTCACCGTGTTAGCCAGGATGGTCTCGAACTCCTGACCTCGTGATCCGCCCATCTCGGCCTCCCAAAGTGCTGGGATTACAGGCTTGAGCCACCGCGCCTGGCTTAAAACATTTTTGTAGGCCAGGTGTGGTGGCTCATGCCTGTAATCCGAGCACTTTGGAAGGCCAAGGCAGGCAGATCACCTGAGGTCAGGAGTTCGAGACCAGCTTGGCCAACATGGTGAAACCCCATCTTCTACTAAAAATACAAAAATTAGCTGGGCGTTGGCTGGGCCCAGTGGCTGACACCTGTAATCCCAGCACTTTGGGAGGCCAAGGCAGGCGGATCACGAGGTCAGGAAATTGAGACCATCCTGGCTAATCACAGTGAAACCCTGTCTCTACTAAAAATACAAAAATTTAGCCAGGTGTTGGTGGCGGATGCCTAGAGTCCCAGCTATTCAGGAGGCTGAGGCAGGAGAATGGCGTGAACTTGGGAGGTGCAGCTTGCAGTGAGCCGAGATCGTGCTACTGCGCTCCAGCCTGGACTACAGAGGGAGACTCCGTTAAAAAAAAAAAAAAAATTATTTTCTAACTGTTCAGCCCAGCCATAAATTGAGCCAGTAAAACACTCACTGAGTGAGCAGAAGAACTGAAAGGATGACTTCCTTTTGTCATCCTTTCTCAGGCACCTGCAGACCCTGAAACCTGGGCTCCAGTGAGGTGTAGGTTCAGCGTATAAAATCCCTGACTCTCCGCAAAGATACATCCAGCTTTTTTAGAAAGACTACTGTGTGCATGTGCACATAAGCATGCCCATACACATATACATACACACACACACACACACACACACACGTTGAAGGGCTTCCCTGTGTCCTCTCTTCAAGGAAGCTGACAAAAATAGACAACAGAGCTATAAACATGCTGCATCAGCACATACTCTTCAAAAGGAGGCACAAAATCATACTTTGGCACTAAAAGGTACAAAATGATAAAGTCTTCTAATAGCAGAGACAAAGCCATATCTGGGAAGGCTCCCAGACAGATAACCTCACACAGTCCTGCCTGCTACCCTCCCCCTTTATCTTGGTTCCTCCAGTGCAGACCAATCTAAAATTCAGTATTTGTAAAAATGGCCACAACAGAGGACCCAAGCCTCTATTTTCAACATACCACTTTACCTGAAAGGCAAAAATAAGAGGCTGTAACAGCCATCCCTGCTGGCTACCAAAATAAAAGGGAGGAGAGGCTGGGCGCAGTGGCTCACCCCTGTCATCCCAGCACTTTGGGAGGCCAAGGCAGGTGGATCACCTGAGGTCAGGAGTTCAACACCAGCCTGGTCAACATGGCGAAACCCCGTCTCTACTAAAAATACAAAATTAGCTGGGCGTGGTGGCAGGCGCCTATAATCCCTGCTATTTGGGAGGCTGAGGCAGGTGAATCGCTTGAACTGGGGAGGTAGAGGTTGCAGTGACCTGAGATAGCACCACTGCCCTACAGCCTGGGTGACACAGCGAGATTTCGTCTCAAAAAAAAAAAAAAAGAGGAGGAGAAAGGAGATAGGGAAGAAGGGGTCCTGGCAGATGCCAAAAAAGAAGAGGTAATGGAAGAGACTCAGGACTTCCAGTTCTAATCCTTCTGCAGTTCTGACAAAACCAGGCTGTGGAGCAACATGCAAAGCAGAGGAAAAAATGGGTTAGACAATCTATTGTAAGCTCTCAGATCAGGGCTCACAAGGCAAGCCTGCAGCCTTGGGCCCACATTCACTGGAACTGGAATAAGAGTTTTCAACAGGAATTCCAGCTCTCCCTGGTGAAAACAACTATTTTAAAAATTGGCCGGGCATGATGTCTCATGCCTGTAATCCCAGCACTTTGGGAGGCTGAGGCGGGTTGATTGCTTAAGTCTAGGAGCTGGAGACCAGCCTGGACAACATGTCAAAATCCCGTCTCTACTAAATATACAAAAAAGAGAAAAAAGAAACCCCGTCTCTACCAAAAAAAAAGAAAAGAAAAGAAAAGAAAATTTGCTGGATGTGGTGGTGTGTGCCTGTAGTCCCCGCTACTCTGAGGCTGAGGCTGAGGCAGGAGGATTGCTTGAGCCTGGAGGCAGGGGTTGCAGTGAGCCAAGATTGAGCCACCACACTTCAGCTTCAGCCTAGGTGACAGAGTGAGATTCTGTCTCAAAAAAAAAAAAAAAAAAAAAAAAAAAAAATCAGCCTGGGCATGGCAGCTCATACCTGTAACCCCAGCACTTTGGGAGGCCAAGGCAGGAGGATCACTTGAGCCCAGGAGTTTAAGACCAGACTGGGCAAAAAAGTGAGACCCCCATCTCTACAAAACATTTTTTTTTGAAACAGAGTCTCACTGTCACAGGCTGGAGTGCAGTGGAGCAATCTCGGCTCATTGCAACCTCCACCTCCTGGGCTCAAACGATTCTCCTGCCTCAACCTCCTGAGTAGCTGGGACTACAGGCTGAGTCCCAGGCCTGGCTAATTTTTGTATTTTTAGTAGAGACTGGGTTTTGCCACATTGGCTAGGTGAGTCTCGAACTCCTGACCTCAGGTGATCCACCCACCTCGGCCTCCCAAAGTGCTGGGATTACAGGCGTGAGCCACAGTGTCCGGCCACTACCAAAAATATTTTTTTGTAATTAGCCAGGTGTGGTGGCGCATGTCTGTGGTCCCATAGCTCACTGTAACTGAAGCAGCACAATAGGGAAAATGAGGCAGGATAATAGTAAAGGGAATTCAAAGTTGGATAAAGGGCATAATTAGTAAGAACATGAGAGCTGAAGCAAGGTGAAGGGGTAGGTGAGCAAGAAGCAAGATAACAGGCAGAAGTTAAGCAGGCCAAAACAAAAAGTAAGAGAAGCAAGCAAGGACCCCATGGCCGGCAGGATCCAGACCAAACCAGCAAGGGGCAGTTCTTCAGGGCAAGGCATATGCAGCAAAGAGAAAAACCTGTCCTTATCATACCCCATATGATAATCAGCTCATCAAAACTCATGCATATGGACTGAATATCATGCACGTACTTAAAATTATGGGATGGAGGCAGCAGGCAAGCACTAAGCAACACACCCATCAATCAAAAAGGCAGACATTGGCTAGAGATTAGGCAGCCAAAAAAACACATAAAAAGACCCAAACTACACCAAACTCATGCTGATCTCATTTTGCAGAGGTCTGCTCTCTCGCTCCCAAAGTGTTAATACTGGGCTTGATAAACTTTTTTTTTTTTTCCTGAGACGGAGTTTCACTCTGTCGCCCAGACTGGGGTGCAGTGGCACGATCTTGACTCACTGGAACCTCCACCTGCCTCCCAGGTTCAAGCGATTCTCCTGCCTCAGCATCCCAAGTAGCTGGGACTACAGGCGCCCACCACTGTGCCTGGGTAATTTTTGTATTTTTAGTAAAGATGGGGTTTCACCATGTTGGGCAGTCTGGTCTCGAACTCCTGACCACAAGTGATCTACCTGCCTCGGCCTCCCAAAGTGCTGGGATTACAGGTATGAGCCACTGCACCCGGCCCCAGCTAATTTTTGAATTTTTTTGTAGAGACTGGGTTTGGCCATGTTGCCCAGGCTGATCAACTCCTGAGCTCAAGAGATCTGCCTGCCTAGGCCTCCCAAAGTGCTGGGATTCCAGGCTACATAAGCCACAGCGCCCAGCAGGCCTTCATAGCTTTAAATACTTTGAACACACAAGTCCTCAGTGATAGGTACAATCATCTCCACATTACAAATCAAGAAAAACAGGATCAGAGAGAATAAACATCCCAATATAATGTTTTTATAAGTGAGTTATTTTATTTATTGAGATAGGGGTCTCATTCTGTCATCCAGGCTGGAGTACAGTGGCACGATCTCCACTCACTGAAGGCTCCACCTCCCCGGCTCAAGTCATCCTCCCACCTCAGCCTCCCGAGTAGCTGGGAGCACAGGCATATGCCACCATGCCCAGCTATTTTTTTCTTTTTTTTTTGAGACGCAGTTTCACTCTTGTTGCCCAGGCTGGAGTGCAATTGCGTGATCTTGGCTCACCGCAACCTCTGCCTCCCAGGTTTAAGCAATTCTCTTGCCTCAGCCTCCCAAGTAGCTGGGATTACAGGCATGCACCACCACACCCCGCTAATTTTGTATTTTTAGTAGAGACGAGGTTTCTCCATGTTGGTCAGACTGATCTCAAACTCCCGACCTCAGGTGATCTGCCCGTCTCTGCCTCACAAAATGCAGGGATTACAGGCGTGAGCCACCGTGCCCAGTGTGCCCAGCTAATTTTTTTGGTATTTTTGGTAGAGACAGGATTTCACCATGTTGCCCAGGCTGCTCTGGAACTCCTGACCTCAAGTGATCCTCCTGCCTCCTAACTATGCTAACTCAAATTTGAAAGTCTATATTTAAAAAGGGCACAGCTGGGCTCAGTGGCTCATGCCTGAAATCCCAGTACTTCAGGAGGCCAAGGCGGGAGGATCACTTGAGCCCAGGAGTTTAAGACCAGTTTGGGCAATATACTGAGACCTCATCTCTACAAAAAAATTAAAAAATAAAATTATCCAAGTGTGGTGGTGCGTGCTTGTGGTCCCAGCTACTAGAGAAGCTGAGGTGGGAGAATCACTTGAGCCTGGGAGGTGGAGGCTGCAATGGGCTGATATTGCACCACTGCACTCCAGCCAAGATGACAAAGCAAGACTCTGTGTCAAAAAAAAAAGGAATGGAATACTGACTGATACATGCCACAAAGCAGATGAAACCTGAAAACATGTTCAGTGAAAGAAGTCAAACACAGCCAGGTGTGGTGGCTCACACCTGTAATCCCAGCACTTTGGTAGGCCAAGATAGGCAGATCACCCTGAGGCCAGGAGTTTGAGACCAGCCTGGCCGACATGGTGAAACCCCGTCTCTACTAAAAATACAAAAAAATTAGCTGGGCGTGGTGGTGGGCGCCAGTAATCCCAGCTACTCGGGAGGCTGAGGCAGGAGAATCGCTTGAACTCAGGAGGCAGAGGTTGCAGTGAGCCCAAATTGCGCCACTGCACTCCAGCCTGGGCAACAAGAGCGAAAACTCCATCTCAAAAAAAAAAAAAAGGGCCGGGCGCGGTGGCTCAAGCCTGTAATCCCAGCACTTTGGGAGGCCGAGACGGGCGGATCACGAGGTCAGGAGATCGAGACCATCCTGGCTAACACGGTGAAACCCCGTCTCTACTAAAAATACAAAAAAAACTAGCCAGGCGAGGTGGCGGGCGCCTGTAGTCTCAGCTACTCGGGAGGCTGAGGCAGGAGAATGGCGTAAACCCAGGAGGCGGAGCTTGCAGTGAGCTGAGATCCGGACACTGCACTCCAGTCCGGGCGACAGAGCAAGACTCCGCCTCAAAAAAAATAAAATAAAATAAAATAATAAAAAAAAAAAAAAAAAAAAGAAGTCAAACACAAAAGGTCATATATTGTATCATGGTATTTATATGAAATGTCCAGAATAGGCAAATGCAATAGGCTGATATGGGCAGTGGCTCACACCTGTAATCCCAGCACTTTAGGAGGCTGAGGTGGGCAGAAATGGTTGTACAACTCTCTGAATATACTAAAAATCACAGAATTGTACTGGGGTTTTCTTGATGTTTTGTTTTTTTTTTTTTTTTGAGACAGGGTCTCACCTTGTTGACCAGCCCAGGCTGGAGTACAGATCATGGCTCACTATAGCCTCAATTCCTTGGCGCAAGCAATCCTCCCACCTCAGCCTCCCAAGTAACTGGGACCACAGGTGTTCAATACCACACCTGGGTAAGTTTTTAATTTTGTGTAGAGCCGGTACCTCCCTATGTTGCCCACATTGGTCTCAAACTCCTGGCTGGCCTCAAGCAATCCTCCTGCCTTGGCCTCTGAAAGTGCTGAGATTACAGGTATGAGCCACCACACCTAACCTGAACTGTACACTTTAAAAGGGTAAATTTTACAGTATATGAATTATATCTCAGACAGCTGTTATAAACACTCCACACAATTACTATACACATTCTGTTTCTACCATTTTAACACCAAAAAAAACTATAGACAAAAATCTCAGGATAAAATACTGTCCTTTAAATTTAATAAATATGACTTCATGAAAAAAATTCATTACATTGACTTTATGTTCACATTTCATCATAGACCAGGTAAGAATTTTGTCAAACAACAAAATTCAACAAAATAGAGTCAGTGGATCTGGACATTTAAAAGGGATATTAGTTACTTTTCCTACTAAGTATCAGGCAGTTCAGATGAAGCAATATTCATCTGAAATCAATACTTGGAGGCATTAAAATGTAAGAACCAAAAGAAAACAAAAGATAAAATATTAAATGCATTTGCAATTCAAATTAACTTACTTTTTTTTTTTTTTTCCTGAGACAGAGTCAGAGTCTTGCTCTGTCGCCCAGGCTGGAGTGTAATGGCATGATCTCAGCTCACTGCAACCTCCGCCTCCCGGGTTCAAGCAACTCTTCTGCCTCAGCCTCCTGAGTAGCTGGGACTACAGGCACACGCCACCATGCCTGGCTAATTTTTGTATTTTTAGTAGACACGGGGTTTCACCATATTGACCAGGTTGGTCTTGAACTCCTGACCTCATCTTAGAGCAATTTGACAGGCAGTTTACAGTTTTGTTTTGTTTTGAGACAGGATCTCCCTCTGTCACCCAGGCTGAAGTGCAGTGGCGTAATCTTGGCTCACTGAAACCTCCACCTCCCGGGTTCAAACTATTATAGTGCCTCAGCCTCCTAAGTAGCCGGGATTACAGGCCTGTGCCACCATGCCAGGCTACTTTTTTTGTATTTTGTAGTTGAGATGGGGTTTCACCATGATGCCTAGGCTGCTCTCGAACTCCTGGCCTCAAGTGATCTACCCACCTCGGCCTCCCAAAGTGCTGGGATTACAGGCATGAGCCATTGCACTCAGCCAATGTTTGTTGAATCTAATAATGATAATAATAAAAAGCCTGTATTCTGTATGTCTTTTTAAATGTTATTTTTCTAGTAATTTTATTTTACAGAAGTGCTTTTAGAACACTACTGATCGGCCGGGCGCGGTGGCTCAAGCCTATAATCCCAGCACTTTGGGAGGCCGAGACGGGCGGATCACGAGGTCAGGAGATCGAGACCATCCTGGCTAACACAGTGAAACCCCGTCTCTACTAAAAAATACAAAAAAATTAGCCGGGCGAGGTGGCGGGCGCCTGTAGTCCCAGCTACTCGGGAGGCTGAGGCAGGAGAATGGCGTGAACCCGGGAGGCGGAGCTTGCAGTGAGCTGAGATCCGGCCACAGCACTCCAGCCTGGGCGACAGAGCAAGACTCCGTCTCAAAAAAAAAAAAAAAAAAAAAAAAAAAAAGAACACTACTGATCTGCAACAGCTTGAAGGAAAAATCTACCTCGTCCTTTACCAAGACAGTTTGAGAAGCAGTGATATTAAGCACTCTACCTAGTGCTGAGCACAAAGTAAGAACCTCCGGCTGGACATGGTGGCTCACGCCTGTAATCCTAGCATTTTGGGAGGCTGAGGTGGGAGGATCACTTGAGTTCAGGAGTTTGAGACCAGCTGGGCAACATAGCGAAGCCCAGTCTCTACAAAAAATAAAATACAAAAATTAGCCAGGCTTGCTGATGTACACCTTTAGTCCCAGCTACCCAGGGGACTAAGGCAGGAGGATCACTTGAACCCAGGAGGTTGAGGTTGCAATAAGCTAAAATCGTGCCACTGCACTCCAGCCTGGGTAACAGAGTGAGACCCTGTCTCAAAAGACAAACAAAACAAACGTAAAGAACCCTACAAATATTAATTTCCTCTCCATCTGTCAGACTCTATAGTCAGTTACTACATGCTTAGGGAGAACCTTCCTGGCAAAAAATAGTGTGCAGGTGCAATGGCAGTACTAAAGAAATTTAAGATGGGCCGGGCGCGGTGGCTCAAGCCTGTAATCCCAGCACTTTGGGAGGCCGAGACGGGCGGAACACGAGGTCAGCAGATCCAGACCATCCTGGCTAACACGGTGAAACCTCGTCTCTACTAAAAATACAAAAACTAGCCGGGCGAGGCGGCGGGCGCCTGTAGTCCCAGCTATGCCTGTAAGGGCTGAGGCAGGAGAATGGCGTAAACCCGGGAGGCGGAGCTTGCAGTGAGCTGAGATCCAGCCACTGCACTCCAGCCTGGGCGACAGAGCGAGACTCCGCCTCAAAAAAAAAAAAAAAAGAAAAGAAATTTAAGAAATTTAGTTGCAGAAATAAAACCCATATAATATAGACAGACAATGTAAAAGATAAGGCAGTACAAGCTGTAAATACGTGATACTGAAAAAAACTAAAAAACTAGTACTCTTTTCAGGTTAAAGTGGTCAAGGAGGTTTTGTCTGAGGAAGCATGATTAGAACTGGGCCTTTGAAAGCTGCATAGGATTAAGGCAGCTGGGAATAGGAGGGGCATTTAAGCAGAGAACTGCCAGTACAAAACCAAAGAGGGAGCCATTATGAATAGATGGGTCCATCAGGAAATCAATGGAAAAGCAGCTGGACCCAGCTTTATGGGAAAAACCTCATCTTTGTCCATCCATTCAAAGATTTAGAACCTAAGCCGGGGAGCTACTGAAGATTTCTGAGATAGAAAACAAAATGATCAAACCAGGGTCATACATATCCTACTACTGTATCACTATACACATCAGTTTGACCATTTTCCCGTGTGGCCTCCATCTCTTTTCCTTTCAGCGTACTCTTTTCCTTGCAGAGCACCTGCGAAAGACCATAACCTCAGATCAATGCAACCATCTGCTTCCTAGACTTCAACTCAAATCTAGGCCCAGATGTGCTGGAGAAAACCAAATGACCCTGTATAGTGATATAAGACACATGTATAGCCTGCAACCTGAGCAGCAGCAAATCATTTCCGTATTCTTTTTTTTTTTTTTTTTTTTGAGACAGAGTCTCGCTCTGTCGCCCAGGCTGGAGTGCAGTGGCCGGATCTCAGCTCACTGCAAGCTCCGCCTCCCCGGGTTCACGCCATTCTCCTGCCTCAGCCTCCCAAGTAGCTGGGACTACAGGTGCCCGCCACCTCGCCCGGCTAGTTTTTTGTATTTTTTAGTAGAGACGGGGTTTCACAGTGTTAGCCAGGATGGTCTCGATCTCCTGACCTCGTAATCCGCCCGTCTCGGCCTCCCAAAGTGCTGGGATTACAGGCTTAAGCCACCGCGCCCGGCCCTCCCACCTGGTTTATGTGCTCCCTTCCTCTTAGGAACAATTGAGGTTATCAGACATGAACTCTCTCAACTCTCTCCACCAGAGCCTAAAAACATACATATTTCAAACACCCACCCTTAGTTCTTTGCTTCTAATCTAAGCACGCTGTGATCCTCATTAATCACTTCCTGTCCCTTAGTTGGTTATTCCTTATTTCCAACCTTCCCTTTATGCTAGGAGTTGCTCAAGGGTGTTCCATCTTTTTTTTCTTTTGAGATAGTGTCTCAAAAGTATAGTGATGTGCAGTGGTGTGATCTCAGCTCACTGCAGTCTCAACCCCCCAGGCTCAAGCTATCCTCCCACCCCAGCCACCCAAAGTGCTGGGATTGAAGGCATGTGCCCCCACACCTGTCCTAGCTCATCTTAAGGGGAAAAAAAATCCAACACAAAATAAAACTTTTCCCTTTGACCTCTTATTGGCTGTTCCTCCTCCTACTTAAGTGCTGATTTTCCATAGGCCTGCATCTTTAGCCTTCTTCTCTTATCACTGTACAAGGCCTGATTGGGCAAACTCACCCTCTCCCATGCACTTCAACTACCATCCAAGCCAGACCCAGCAAATCTGTTTTTCTAGCCCCTCTGAGCTCTTGAGTTGACAATCTCATATATTAAACTAACTGAATAGCATTCTCTACCTTCATGTCTCAAAGATACCTCAACAGGTCCAAAGCTGAACTCATCTTCCCAAGTCTGTCTCCACTTTGGCTCTCTCAAGGACTGATATTATCTCCCTTAGTGAAGAAGGCTGAGTTTCACCTTATTAAAAGAAACCTAGGGCCAGGCGCACTGGCTCACGCCTGTAATCCCAGCACTTTCGGAGGCTGAGGTGGGTGGATCACCTGAGGTTGGGAGTTCGAGACCAGCCTGACCAACATGGAGAAACCCCATCTCTACTAAAAGTACAAAATTAGCTGGGTGTGGTGGCACATGCCTGTAATCCCAGCTACTTGGGAGGCTGAGGCAGGAGAATCGCTTGAACCCAGGAGGCGGAGGTTGTGGTGAGCTGAGATCGCACTATTGCACTCCAGCCTGGGCAACAAGAGAGAAACTCCATCTCAAAAAAAAAAAAGAGGCTGGGCATGGTGGCTCATGCCTGTAATCCCAGCACTTTGGGAGGCCAAGGAGGGCAGATCACCTGAGGTCAGGAGTTCAAGACTAGCCTGACCAACATGGAGACATCCTGTCTCTACTAAAAATACAGAATTAGCCAGGTGTAGTGGTGCATGCCTGTGATCCCAGCTACTCAGGAGGCTGAGGCAGGAGACTCGCTTGAACCCGGGAGGCCGAGGTTGCGGTCAGCTGAGATCGCGCCATTGCACTCTAGCTTGGGCAACAAGGGCAAAAGAGTTAAACTCCATCTCAAAAAAAAAAAAAAAAAGAAACCTAGGCTCCATCTCACTTAACTTTCTTAAGTTTTTCTATCAGTCGCTGTCTATCCTTTTATCCCAATTGCTACTGCCTTAGTTCAGTTCATGAGTAGCTCTTGCTTAGGTTACTCAACCTCTTCCTATCCTCTTTCTCTGCCTTCAGGCTTTTTTTCTTTTTTGACAGAGGGTCTCGCTTTGTCACCCAGACTGGAGCGCAGTGATGCAATCACAGCTCCCGGTAGCCTCGACCTCCTAGGCTCAAGCAACTTTCCCACCTCTGTCTCCCAAATAGCTGGGACTATATGGTATGTCATCACACCCTGCTAATTTTTGTATTTTTTGTAGGGACAAGGTTTTGCCATGTTGCCCAGGCTGGTCTTTAACTCCTGGGCTCAAGCAATCCACGCACCTGGGCTCCCAAAGTGCTGGGATCATAGGCATGAACCCAGCTGCCTCCAGTCTTGTTCTATCTAGCCTCAATATGGTTACCCAATTTAGGCATATAACAATCCTGCTTAAAATACTTCAATGGATACATAAGAAACTTCATAGTGATTGCCTCTGAGAACTGGGGGATCTAGGATAGGAGAAATATTTGTCTTTCACTTTGATACTATTTGAATTATTTACTATTAGCATGCATTACTATAAAAAACTAAAGTTTCAGTGACCCCCATTGCCTACAATACAAAGTCTTTCATGAATCTCTCTCCCGTTTACCTCTCAAGCTTCTCTCTCAAGCCACTCTTCTATCCAGAACGGCCTCCCATCCAAGTATCAACTTAGCTCTGAAGACTGTCCAGGCCAGGCGCAGTGGCTCACGCCTGTAATCCCAGCACTTTGGGTAGCCGAGGCGGGTGGATCGCCTGAGGTCAGGACTTCAAGACCAGCCTGGCCCAACATGGTGAAACCCTGTTTCTACTAAAAAATACAAAAATTAGCCAGGTGTGGTGGCGGGTGCCTGTAATTCCAGCCACTTGGGAGGCTGAGCCAGGAGAATCGCTTGAACCTGGGAGACTGCACCATTGCTCTCCGGCCTGGGCAACAAGAGCAAAACTCGGTCCCCCCCCCAAAAAAAAAAGACTACGCCCAAAAGGAACTTCCTCCTGGCTTCTCCATATAGAAGTGACCTCCTTTTCCTTGTTGTTTACTGTGTGCCATATTCAGACTTCCAACATGGTACTTACAATTCATGTTGTATACAATTTTTAATTTAACTATAGTTAAATTAAAAGCCTAACTCCTTCCATTAGCCTTAGATTCCCTGAGGACAGAAATTCTTTTTTTTTTTTTTTTTTGGAGACGGAGTCTCACTCTGTCACCCAGGCTGGAATGCAATGGTGCGATCTTGGCTCACTGCAACCTCCGCCTCCCGGGTTCAAGTGATTCTCCTGCCTCAGCCTCCCAAGTAGCTGGGATTACAGACACATGCCACAACATCCAGCTAATTTTTGTATTTTTTTTTTTTTTTTTTTAAGTAGAGATAGGAATTCTTATTCACCTTTGAATTTTCAGATCCTTGTTACAGGATCAGAATTTCTGCAGGTGGGGCTTAGGCAAGTGTTTCAAGAATGTTCCTCAGGTGGTTCTAACTATCCTATGTTAACTGCACTAAAACGTAAACTCTTTCACATCAGGAATTATTACACAGCACAATGTAGGTGCTCAATAAATGCTTTACTAAACTGAACTGAAACAGACAAGTCTGGAAGATGAAGGAGAAGAGTTTGGAGCTAAAGATCTGAAGGCATCAGGATGTAAGATGGTAGGAGTGCAGTGAGAGGAGGAAGGAAGCAGGGAAGGACTTCTTTATGACCCTTTCACTGTAACTGCAGAAGACTCAATTACGTGTGTTTTCCTTACGACTTGAGTTCCTGAAGGGACGGGAACTCTCCGTCCTACTCATCTCTGTAAGCCTGGCGCTAAGCACAGTGCATGGTACATGTTAGGAGCTCAGTAACCTTTTATTGATCTCTTATTGATCTTTTTATGGTGTGTATTGGCCTAGGAGGCTGGATAAATTGATTTTCAGAGGGACAATTAAGTTCAGTCTTCAAAGAGAAGTTCACTTGGCAGAGCAGTGTCAAGAACTTCCAAGCAGAAGGAACAGCAGGAACGTAAGTTCTAAGATATGAAAGAGAGCAGCCACAATCTTTCCATGTGGCCAGGAGTCAGGTGCATAAGAACTTTACAAAATGAGATTGAGAGGGTCAAGGCCAGACTGTGTGAGGCCACAGACACCCACCTATGGATTTAAGGTTAACTGTGGATGGCCAAAGAGGAGTTTTAAATTTAACACGAAAGGATCTACCTTTACTGTGTACAAAGTACTAATGGGGCCAGGCGCAGTGACTCACACCTGTAATCCCAGCACTGTGGGAGGCCGAGGCGGGTGGATCACTTGAGGTCAGGAGTTCAAGACCAGCCTGGCCAACATGGTGAAACCCCACCTCTGCTAAAAATACAAAAATTAGCCGGGTGTAGTGGCAGGCACCTGTAATCCTAGCTACTTGGGAGGCTGAGGCAGGAGAATCGCTTGAACCTGGGAGGAGGAGGTTGCAATAAGCCAAGAGATCGGGCCATTGCACTCCAGCCTGGGCGACAGAGCGAGACTCCATCTCAAAAAAAAAAAAAAAAAAAAAAACACATTCGCGCCTGTAATCCCAGCACTTTGGGAAGCTGAGGTGGGCGGATCACGAGGTCAGGAGTTTGAGACCATTCTGACCAATATGGTGAAACCCCCGTCTCTACCTAAAAAAAAAAAAAAACAGAGATTAGCCGGGCATGGTGGCGCGTGCCTGTAATCCCAGCTACTCAGGAATCCGAGGCAAGAGAATCGCTTGAACTCGGGAGGCGGAGATTGCAGCGAGCCGAGATGGCGCCACTGCACTCCAGCCTGGGCGACAGAGCGAGACTCCGTCTCAAAAAAAAATTAAAAAATGTGAAAGTACTAGTCGAAGCACGAAAGGCAAAGAATTGAGAGGCTAAAGGGAAAAAAGCTTCATTGGCGGCTGAGGTCCAGCTGACAAACCCAAACATTAGGTAACTGAGGGAAAGGAGTGAGAAATCCATTCCATAAAACCCAGGAAGTCAGTCAAGCGGCCTGTAAATTCCGACGCCTGCTGACCGTCAGGCCACACACCGGTTTTTTTCAGGTCTCAACAAGATGCGGAGCTCCGAAGTGGAACTCCCCCAGGCACCTTCTGTTCTACTTCAGGAGTTCCAAGCCCTTTCCCATCACAACCCCATCCCGCGGGAGGCCCAAGCTGCGCGGAGCAGCCCAGGGATAAGTCAGCTTCCGGCGCGACCTGGGAAAGCAACGCCGGAGACCAAGGAGCAGAACACAGAACTGCGCGTGCGCGCCTGCAGCACGAGCCCCGCCCCCCGGCTCTAAACCAGGTGGCGGGAAAAGAGACTCAGCGCCTCCCGAGAATGCCCCCATAGCTTCGAAAGGATCCCTGTGTCCGCTTAGCGCCTTCTCGCCACACACTCACTCACCCGCTCCCTGCGGGTCCTCAGAAGCCCGGAGGAGCCAACGGCCCTCAGGCGCGGGGCCGCAGCCTTTCCGCCACCAGGCTCTTCTGGACGGGTCCCTGCCTGCGCGGAGAGCGAGGCGGGGCGAGCCAGGCTGGTCCACGTGACTCCGAGCGAGCTGGGGCGGAGATTCGTGAAGAAGGAAGGAAAAGGGAAGCGTGTGCAGGGACTGTTTTATGTGAGGTCGATCTAAAAGTCACAGCGCTATGAATTTTCTGCTGAATTATAGTAGACTCAAAGTCCGATTAGAGGTGAATTTACAAACATTCTTCCCCTTCTTCTAGTCAAGCGGACTATTCCAAGTCTTAAACAGTTAGTTAGAAAAGTTAGGTTTTATTTAGGAGGAAGTAAAGAGCTGAAGTAAAGGGAGGAATGGTCTTCTGGGGTGGGGGATGTCTGTTGTATTATAGATATAAGTTTAAAGCTTTCAAAATATATAAGAGGCTCATAAAAGGAAAAAAGCAACCATAAATAGTCATTGATCAGTTGAGGGTCTTTTCTGGCCTCTGCTGAGATGATCTTGCCAACAAGAAAAGATAATAGGGCTCTGCTCTGGCCCCCTGTAATCCCAGCTACTGGGGAGGCTGAAGCAGGAAGATCGCTTGAGCCCAGGATTTCTAGGCTGTAGTGTGCGATGGTCGTGCCTGTGAATATCCATTGCATTCCAACCTGGTCAACATAGTAAGACCCCCCTCTCTTAAAAAAAAAAAGAAAAAAGAAGAAGATAGGGCTCAAACGAATAATAATCTCCTGAATTATTAAGCATTTGAATAGAAGGAATCAATTTCTGGGGTATGAGGGAGTTAGAAGAGATTTCCTTCAAGATGAAAGGACAGATGACAGAGAAAAATACACAGACACAAAACAAAACAAACACTGAACTAGTGATAAAAGCAGAAAGATGCCATTTGAGGAGTGTTTTGATTTGCTCTAAATAAATTAAAACAGAGTCAAAGCCTCTCCCCTCATGCCCCCTACTACCACCTCTGCATTTATTTGCTCCAGGAATCAGATTTCCTGTGTTGGCCTTAGGGCTTAAATACCATCTACCAGGCAGTCACACCAGTGGATGTCAGGCTGACCAGTTAAGCTGCTTTATTTTTCTAGATTCTAGGCTTGCCCAAGCCCTATTTAGGTTGGAAGCTCCTTGGCCCAGGACCTCTGAAGAGATCCATTATGCCAGAATGAACACAACCAGTCAGTGGATGTAGACAGGTTTATGTGGCTTTACAGAACAGCTCAAATCCTAGTGTTCACTTTTCTCAGAGCTACTTCCCCACCCAAGTCCCTGGGGCAAGCATCCCTGAGATAAGTAGGCTCTATGTTCCCATTAACTTTCCCCCAGTTCTTTGGTACACCTGCATGCTGATCTGGGCTAATACCTCCATTTTCACCACCCACCTCCCTTGAGTCCCTTCTCCTAACCCTTGGAATGCCTTGTCTCCTCCACTTCTCTCCATCTGCCTTGTGTGAGCAGTAACTCCCTGCTTCTCTGTTCCTTCAGAAATCAAGAGCCACACACTTGACTGGCAACAGGGTAAAGGCCAGAAACTTAAGGTGTCGGTTACCCTGTACTCACCACACTGGGTCAAGGGAGGGAGGTATAGGATGGCACCTCTTTTTGCTTCCCTAGCTCTCATTGCTCCAAAACTCAGACACAGCCACACTCATTCACATTCATATGCACAATCAGCACACACAGCGAAGAGAGGTGGGATGGGGAGGAAGGGAAGTTCGCACCAACCAGCTCATGAATGCAACTTGAAAGATTTCACACAGCAAAAGGAAAAAAAAAAAAAACAAAACACATACATAAGTTAAAAAATAAAGAAGTACATGCCCCTCCCCACAGTCTCTTTCTTCATCTAGGGGCTGACTCAACCCCTCCACGTAAACTCAGAAGCTTTCTACTCCCTCTATTCAGCTGGAGCTTCTACAGGGCCTGGGTGTTCAGTTCAACAGGTTCCCCTGTGACTTCTGGTTGGCCATTGGAGTCTTCGGGTTTGGCACCCCTGAGGACAGACAGTCTCTCAGAAATACTCTTGAGCCGGGGGAAGAGGAGGAAGTCGTAGAGGAGGCTGCCCAGACCCCCTCCAATGATTGGGCCCACCCAGTACACCTGTAGGAAGAGAAAAGGAATACTCAGGCTTGGGGAGGGGACAGAGCAGCAAAGCTGCTCTTTTTCCAACCGCATTAGTGGAAAACAAGATATTGTGCACTTGACATATATAATAAACTCACCGTTTATTTTCTGATTCATCAAATTACTCCTGTATCCCACACCTTAGCATGTGTATATTCTATTTGTTGTTATCAATTTGCATTAGTTTGTATGTTGCTTTCAAAAATTTTTTATAAATTGTGTGAAATACATATAAAATTTGCCATATTAAATATTTTTGGGGCCAGGCACGGTGGCTCACGCCTGTAATCCCAGCGCTTTGGGAGGCCGAGGCGGGCAGATCATGAGGTCAGGAGATGGCAACCATCCTGACTAACATGGTGAAACCCCGTCTCTACTAAAAAACACAAAAAATTAGCCAGGCGTGGTGGTGGGCACCTGTAAACCCAGCTACACGGGAGGCTGAGGCAGGAGAATGGCATGAACCCGGGAGGTGGAGCTTGCAGTGAGCCGAGATTATGTCACTGCACTCCAGCCTGGGCGACAGAGCGAGACTTCGTTAAAAAATAAAAAATAAAAAATTTTGGACAGGCACAGTGGCTTACTCCTGTAATTCCAGCACTTTGGGAGGCCGAGGCAGGCGGATCACAGGTCAGGCGTTTGAGAACAGCCTGACCAACGTGGAGAAACCCTGTCTCTACTAAAAATACAAAAATTAGCTGGGCATGGTGGCAGGCACCTGAAATCCCAGCTGCTCGGGAGGCTGAGGCAGGAGAATTGCTTGAACCCAGGAGGCAGAGGTTGCAGTGAGCCGAAATCGTGAGATCAAGCACCACTGCACTCCAGCCTGGGTGACAGAGCGAGACTCTGTCTCAAAAAATATATATATATGTTTTTAAGTGTACAGTTTAGTAGTAAGTATATTCACATTGTTATGCAACCTATATCTAGAACTTTTTCATCTTGCAAAACTGTACCTCCATACCCATTAAACAACTGCCTATTCCACCCCACCCCCATCAGCCCCTGGTAACTATCCTTCTACTTTGCATCTGTGAATTTGAGTACTTTAAATACCCCATATAAATGTAATTATACAGTATTTGTCTTTTTGTGACTGGCTTATTCACTTAGCATAATGGCCTCAAGATTCATCCACGTTGTAGTATGTGTCACCATTTCCTTCCTTTTTACAGCTAATATTCAATTTCTATATATACCACATTTTGTTTATCCATTCATCCACTGAGGAACACTTGGGTTGCTTCTGCCTCTTAGCTATTGTGAATAATGCTGTTATGAAATTGGGTTTACAGCTTTGAAAAATTTTTAAATTATTTCCGTATGTTTGGCTCTCACAACATCAACATAACCAATATTTATTGAGTACTTACTTTATACCAGATTCTGTGCTAAATGTTTCTCACATATAACTTTCACACATTTCTCGTAATGTCCCATTTTATAGTAAAATAAACTGAAGCACAGAGTGATTATTTGCCCATGGTCACACACAAAGCCAATAATGTATTAGAACTGGGATGGAGCCAGGCGCGGTGGCTCAAGCCTGTAATCCCAGCACTTTAGGAGGCCGAGACGGGCGGATCATGAGGTCAGGAGATTGAGACCATCCTGGCTAACCTGGTGAAACTCCATCTCTACTAAAAAATACAAAAAAACTAGCCGGGCGAGGTGGCGGGCGCCTGCAGTCCCAGCTACTCGGGAGGCTGAGGCAGGAGAATGGCATAAACCCAGGAGGCAGAGCTTGCAGTGAGCTGAGAACCGGCCACTGCACTCCAGCCTGGGTGGCAGAGCGAGACTCCGTCTCAAAAAAAAAAAAAAAAAAAAGAACTGGGATGGAGCTGAGGTCCATTTGTGCTCACAACACATCCTGATCTCTGAGAGCAGAATTTATTGTGCTTGTATTTAGTTGTCTCTCTTCATACCCCCTGGTTCAGCAACCAGTGAATACTCAGTGCATGCTCCCTGACTAACCAGAGAAGGAACAATATGAGCGAGAGCCTCTCCTTCTAGCAAAATCATGATTCCTGCTCACACAGGCATGCCAAACTCTCTGACAGCCCCCTTAGCTGAGTGCTGGTACACGAAGAAGGAAAGCAGGAATCCAGCCTGGAACCTGCAGTCCACAACCATCCAGAAGGGCTCCAGGATCTTGCCCCCTCCCTTCACTCACCCAATGATTGGTGAAGTTCCCAGTGAGAATGGCAGGAGCAAAGGAGCGGGCAGGATTCATGCCTGCACCAGTATAATACATCTGCAAAAGAGACAGTTGTAACTCAGACACCCCCCAACTCTACCCCAGCTTCTCTCCCCACAACTCACATTGCCCCTGAGAGATGGCGTCTTGTCTCCAACCAGCAGCAAGTGGACAGAGACAGTCTGCATGACTCTCCAGGAGTTCCCACAATGGGGTGAGGGCAACTGATGCCCTATCTGGGAACAGACTATGGATCCATAGGCAAAGCCCATGTCTAGCCATGATGCATGCATTTCTACCTTGGGATCAAGAAGGGCTAGATATAGCAGTCACAAGAGAGGGATAGGGCAGAGTTGATTCCTTTGTGCCAGTACAGAGTGCAATGGATAATGTGCATGTTTGACAGCGAAGTAGACAGGAAGAACCCTTAAAAGTTGGGAAAGGTTTAGGGGCCCCGGAATTCTTGAATGAGAAGTTGCTCTCCTTCCTGCTTACCCCAAAGAGGTGACCCAGGGCAAGGGAGAAGCCAACGGCCAGGGCCACGGAGCCTAGTTGACCATTCCGCCTCTCATCGTATGTGGCAAAGATGCAGAGCACGAATTGGAGTGTCAGGAAGATCTCCACTGTGGTTGCCTGGGCCACGCTCACCCCAGGGTGCAACTGCGCAAAAGGAAGAAGAAGAGAGGCAGCTCATGAGGGCTGCCACAGTGTTACCTCCTCAAGACTTCCCCGGCAAGGATCTCCTTATGGCATCAGGTTCCTGGAGAGGAAGGAGAATACAACCCCCTTCATAATCATTGTATTTGCATCTTAGTATCTCCTAACAATGCTCCTTCATGATGGAAATGATTGCAGCCACTTACATGGATGAGGAAACTGAGGCCTTGAAAGGTAAAATAAGTATCCTCAAGAACCTGAAAGGAGTTGGAAGGAAAGCTGGAACTCAAACTCAGGTTTCTTAATTATCAGTCCAGGGACCTATGCCTTCCTTAAAGCTCTAAACCACCTGTCAATCCTCTCCACTTTGACACATACATGCTCACACATGCACATATTGTCCCAGACCCCAGGGGAGCTGATTCACCTGCACCAGTCAGGGAGTCAGGGTAACACAGTCAGGACACTAGGTTTCCCATCCCCTCTCAGCCAACCATTACCGTGTTGAGTGCTAGGTTTCCTCGGACGGCAGGCGGGGTAACGCTATACAGCACAGCAGCCCCAGCCACAGCTCCCAGGAGCTGGGCTGCCATATAGCAGAAGGCACGGAGCAGGGACATCTGGGAGCCCACAAGGAAAGCAAAAGTGACTGCAGGATTGACGTGGGCTCCACTGATGTGGCCCACAGACTGCACCAGTGTAGCCAGGGCCAAACCAAATGCCATAGCCACCTGCAGAACATGCAGGGGTCCAGGAGCCCAACGCAGTGAGGACCCCAGCCCAAAGAAGACATAGAAGAGGGTGGCAAAGAACTCGGCGAATATGGCCCTCCAAAAGGAGGCTGACCGCAGTTCCCACATGGCAGGGGGGATGGGCACAGTGCCTGGGTCCCTGCTACCCCCGTGGCCTTGTCTGGGTGGATGGTCCCCTTTATAGAGGACTCTTAATCCCTGGGAGGGGCAGACTGAGGTCGCTGGCCCAGCCTTTTAACCCTTTCACAGCTGTGGAGGGCTAAGTCCCCTTCCATACGTGGTAAAGATGCTGGATTTTCCCTCCTGTCTCAACTGGGAGATGAGCCAAGAGAGCCAGGGCAATGAGGGTGGGATTGGGGTCACAGCAGGAGAAACTATGAGAAGTGGGGGTGAAGACAGTGGGACTGAAAGAGTCTGCCCTTGTATATGTGTCAAAATTGGGGTTCATAGTCCTTATTGACATCTACATTAGAATACCCTTCAGCTCTCTTTGGAAGGTCCATCAAGCTGAGCTCACTTCATGGCATTTGGGGCTGAGCTCCTGGGGGCCTCAGCCTCCTCTGAGTCTGCCAGGGGTAAGGGTGGGGGTGGGGGTAAGGAGTGGGGTTCAGCAGGGAAGTTAGATAACTAAAGAGAATTCTTTAGTTCCCAGGGATTAGAAGCCTTTCTCCCATTGGCTAGTTTGGGCTGGAATCTGTGGACCCTGCAGCTCTGGGACAAAATAGTTCTGCTGTGTCTGGCTTTCTCTGAGCCCGGGTTCCCTACCCCCAGTCCGTGACAGTACCTCCCTTTTCAAACCCTAGGCCTGGCTTTTTAAGCCACAGGGACCGACAGAGAGAAGACACTCTCATCCCCGCATGGGCTGGGGGTGGGATTGGAGGGATAGGAATGGGAAAGGGACTCATAGTTAAACCTTAGAATCAGCTTGTATTTCATCTTTCCTAACTCACATGGTCATAGCAAGAAATAGTGAAAGGAAGGAAACTGAGTCATGGCTGTGAAGCAATGGGAAGGTCTAATGTCCTCTAATACAGCCATGATCAGCACATCCTAAACCTTGATCCCTAGGGAAAGGTATGGGTGTGCTGGGATCAGATCTGGGGAAACAGCCGGTCAAGGAGAGGGAAAAGGATAATATGGGGAAGGAAAGTTTGGGGAAAGAGGTTCAGTTGTGCTCGGGCCTGGTGAGGGACTTGGGACCTAGGCGTGGGGTTGTGTGATGATGGAGAAGGTGGAATGGGACATACTGATAGGTTCTACCATCTCCACATAGTGGCAAGTCATACTGGCCACAAACTTTTCTCATAAAGCACTAGAGAACAGAAATTCGAGGTGAGGCCTGCAAGAATGGTGCCCAGCATGGGTCCCACCCTGTACACCTATGGGGAGGGAGAAGGAACACAGATCAGGGACTGTGCTTTCTCCTCATAATACCCAGCTTGGGGATGGACAGAAAGAGAGTTATAGTGAAGGTAGAGGGTCCATCTAACCTATCCACTGGCGGGAAGAGTTGCTGAGAACAGGCCAGAGAGCACCCAAAGGGTTTGGAGCTCTCAATCACGTAGAAGGGAAACAGTCCACCAGACATCATTGGAATCTCCTATATTCTAGAAGCCTCATCAGTCTCCTGACTTCAGGGACTGTGACCCTCGATGCATCTCTCCCAGTAATGCTCCCAGATCCCAGTCACCACTGCTGGCCTCAGGAAGCATGCAGTGACAGAGTGAGACTCCGTCTAAAAAAAACCCACAAAATTTAAATTTAAAAAATGTAAGGCCGAGATGGGCGGATCACGAGGTCAAGAGATGGAGACCATCCTGGCTAACACGGTGAAACCCCATCTCTACTAAAAAAAATACAAAAAACTAGCCGGGCAAGGTGGCGGGCGCCTATAGTCCCAGCTACTCGGGAGGCTGAGGCAGGAGAATGGCATAAACCCGGGAGGCGGAGCTTGCAGTGAGCTGAGATCCGGCCACTGCACTCCAGCCTGGGCGACAGGCAAGACTCTGTCTCAAAAAATAAATAAATAAATAAATAAATAAATAAATAAATAAATAAATACATAATTTAAAAAGTAAACAGAAGCCACTCAGTGGGGTTTTATTAATAGGAACAAGTAATCCCTAACCACCAATCCTGTAGTCTCTTATAATAAGAGACAGAACAGCAAAAGGCAGTTAATTCAATCTCTTGTAGATGACAAATAAAATGGCTAGGTTTCCTTATCTGCAGCTACCATCCTCTTGCCTTTATTCTTCATCAAACGTTGACAAGAACTCCATGGAGAACTAAACCTCGGCCCATTTCCTTTCACATCAGTGTTCCCACTTAGCTAAATGCCAGCCTCTTTCAAACCCAACTAGAGATGAACTCTCAAAAGCTTACTTGAGTTTTTGCATAGATATACATACAATTAGTATGCTTATTGTTTTCTACTAGCCTAGCCTTTTATTTTTATTTTTTTTACAGACGTAGTCTCACTGTGTTGCCCAGGCTGGAGTGCAGTGGTACGATCACAGCTCATTGCAGTCTTAAACTTCTGGGCTCATGCGATCCTCCCACCTAAGCCTCCTGAGTAGCTGGGACTACAGGCATGTGCCACTGCACCCAGCTTATTTTTTGTAGAGATGAGGTGTTACTATGTTACCCAGGTTGGTCCCAAACTCCTACCGATCCTACCGCCTCAGCCTCCCAAAGTGCTGGGATTACAAGCATGAGCCATAGAACCTGGACTTTTTTTTTTTTTTAAGACAAGGTCTTGCTCTGTCTCAAAAAAGGAGAGACTCCAAGCTGGAGTGTGGTGGCGCAATCTCCCAGGCTCAAACAATCCTCTCACCACCTAAGCCTCCCAAATAGCTGGGACTACAGGCATGCACCATCACACCTAGCTAATGTTAGTATTTTTTGTAGAGATGGAGTTTTGCGGTGTTGCCCAGGCTTATCTTGAACTCCTGGGCTCAAGCAGTCTGGCTGCCTTGGCCTCACAAAGTGCTGGGATTACAGGCGTGAGGCACCTCACCCAGCCTTAGCCTAGCCTTTTTAAACAAAACAACAACAACAAAAAAATACAGTCCAGGCACAATGGCTCATGCCTGTAATCCCAGCACTTTGGGAGGCCGAGGCAGGCGGGATCACGAGGTCAGGAGATCGAGACCATCCTGGCTAACACGGTGAAACCCTGTCTCTACTAAAAATACAAAAAATTAGCCAGGTGTGGTGGCGGGTGCCTGTAGTCCCAGCTACTTGGGAGGCTGAGGCAGGAATATGGTGTGAACCCGGGAGGTGGAGCTTGCAGTGAGCGGAGATTGCACTACTGCACTCCAGCCTGGGTGACAAAGTGAGACTCCATCTCAAAAACAAAAAACAGAAAACAAAAAAAGGCTGTGTCTCCCTTCAGAAGTGGGATGCACCTGTAGTCTTAGTTACTTGAGAGGCTGAGGCGGGGATCTGTGATGGTGCCACTGCACTCCAGCCTGGGCAACAGAGTGAGACCCTGTCTCAAAACAACAACACAAAATAACCAGGCCTCAGCCTGGTTCACTGAGCCTGTGGAGGTTGAGGCTGCAGTGGGCCATAATTGCGCTACTGCTCTCCAGCCTGGACCACAAAGTGAGACTCTGTCTTACAAAACAAAACAAAAACAAAAACAAAAGAAAAAAAATCTGCAAAGGAAGGTGACTTTGGAGAATTGCCTAGGAGTAGGGGGATTTCTGGGGTGTAACCCTCCTGGTTGATGCCAGGACACACTCCAATTCATCTTCATCTTTTTTTCTGGTTCCCCCCGTAGCTATTATTCTACTTCATTCTCGTATTTGGAGTTCTTTTCAGGGGTTGCAAAATGTTTTTAGCTATATATTCTCCACTTTTCTTCTGGCCTTAAGTAAGTATGCAAATGTTTTTGACAACAGGAACTATGAAAATGGAGAAAGAATGTGTAAAATAACACATCTGAGTAATTACAAAGTTATTATAAATCTTAATGACTCCAGCAGTAATCACCCTGAATTCTCATTTATCTCTACACTTAACTGAGTTATCCCTTGATTACTAATCATCAGTCTCTCAAACTTTAGGACAGTGACAGTGATCCTAGCTTACTCCCCACTTCAATAAGGAAGGTTCCATTGCTCAGTCCCAGAGAGTGCTATACAATCATAATGGGTTGCAAGTGGGTCTATATAGCTTAGGAAATCTGCAAGCAGAGCTATTTTTCTTGCTCTGTTCCTCCACAGTGGGTCCCATGTGGTTATCATAGTCACCTCTAAGGATGTCCAGGACTGACTCACCATCTTACTGCAGCTACTCCCTAGCCAGCCCATATTATCAGGACCGGAAGAATACATCAGGTTTGAGTTCCATAAACAATCTATGCTGGACAGGTGTGGTGGCTCATTCCTGTAACCTCAACACTTCAGGAGGCCAAGGCAGGAGGATTACCTTGTCAGGAGTTCAAGATCAGCTTGGGCAACATAGCAAGACCCTGTCTCTATAAGAAATTTTTAAAAATTAGAGGGATTGGTGGCACATGCCTATAGTCTTAGCTACTCAGGAGGCTGAGGTGGAAAGATCACTTCAGTCCAGGAATTCAAGTCTACAGTGAGCTATGATTATGTCACTGCATTCCAGCCTGGGTGACGGAGTGAGACTCTGTTTCTTTAAAAGAAAACAAAATAGTATTTTATTGCCTATCTGGCCAGGTTGTAAAAATATAAACAAATGTAAATATATAAATAAATTATATATATGAAAATAAATAAATAAAATGTAAAAGGAAAATTAGCTAGTCATGGTGACTCATGCCTGTAATCCCAGCACTTTGGGAGGCCAAGGCAGGAGGATGACCTGAGGCCAGGAGTTCAAGGCTGCACTGAGCTTATGGCACCACTGCACTTCAGCCTTGGCAACAGAGGGAGACTCTGTTCAAAACAATAAATAAAGGCCAGGTGCAGGGGTTCACGCCTGTAATCCTAGCACTCTGGGAGGCCGAGGCGGGTGGATCACTTGAGGTCAGGAGTTCGAGACCAGCCTGGCCAATATGATGAAGCCTGTCTCTACTAAAAATACAAAAATTAGCTGGGCATGGTGGTATATGCCTGTAGTCCCAGCTACTTGGGAGGCTGAGGCAGGAGAATGACTTGAAGCTGGGAGGCAGAGGTTGCAGTGAGCTGAAATCATGCCACTGCACTCCAGCCTGGGTGACATAACAAGACTACATCTCAAAAAAAAAGAAAAAAAAAAAAAAAAAAGAAAGAAAGAAAAAAGAAGTAAATAAAATAAAAATATTAAAAACAAAATAAAATAAATAAAAATAAATGAGCTAGGTGCAGCAGCACATGCCTGTAGTCCCTGTTATTTGGGAGCCTGAGGTTAAGGATTGCTTGTGCCCAGGAATTTAAATCCAGCCTGAACAATGTAGCCAGACCCTGTCTCTTAAAAAAAAAAAAATCAAAGTGTAAATGAATTGATGTGTGAATCACATATAAACATAATTTATTATTATCACATATTGAACATCCTCTCTAGTGATTTCATTGTAGATGAATGGAGATGCAGTCCTCAGGGACTAGGTGACTATCCATCTCTGCTTCCACCATGCAGAATCTCTATCCCAGCCCCATACTCAGAATGCCAGGTCAGCATGTAACCCCGCTCCATTGTGTGGACAGTTTCAGCAGGACAAAGGCCCCAGCACAGCACAAGCCAGCCCAGCAGCCCCTTTGGCTAGCTCCTGAGGCCCTCCCCACCCCCGCCCTTCTCTCTCTTTCTCTGGTTATGCTTTGCTGACTGCTGACTACTGGCAAAGTCCAGAACAATCACCAAGCACTGAGTGCATCATCTTTCTCCCAACCGTAGTTAAGGGATCCAATTAGCACTTGGATCAGGCCAGGGCTCCCACGAGTTAGAAATGGGATAATCCAAGAAATTAAGTAATAAAGAGATTAGCCCACCCTTGCCTCCTCCTTTCTTTTCCAAGGAAGTCAGATACAGCTTCAAGCCAGGCAGACCAATGCTCACTATGGGTCAGGTTGTATTCTAAGCATTTTATATTTATCTCATGTATTGGTATGTTTTAGGGTTATGCCTTCAGTTTATTCCCTACTTACTCTATACCCTCTCTTTGGATGACCTCATCTACATCTACATCCACCTCATCCTTGAGATGTATATCCATATATCTACAGAACATTTCACCTGGTTGTCTCACAGACACCTCAATTTAGCCTGTCTAAAACTTCACTGATTATCTCCTCATCCAAACATGCTTCTCCTTCTGCATTCCCTTATTAACTCAGAAAGTCAGAAACTTATGAATCAGCTTTGACACCTTCCCGCATCCTCTCACTTCCATCTAATGTCACCAAAGCTCCAAGAATTCTACCTCTTAGTTAACTGAGTCCGCACCACATTTCACCTGAGAACTCTAGCAGTCTCAGACCCTGTTTGTCCCTGTTTCTAGTCTTGTTCCTTCCAATTCATTCTCCATATTGCTGCCAGCTTCATCTTTATATGGTAGCTGTAATTTGTAACTTCTCTGTGTTCCCTTCAACAGCTCCTGAATGCCTGAAAGACAGTGTAAACTCCTTCTCATGGCATGTAAGCCACTTCATCATCCAGCCTCAACTTTTCCAACTGCTTTCCTTGTCTCCCCACCATGAGACTTTGGCAATATTGTGTTCCTTGTAGTTCCTTCTAATAAATTTCATAACCCAGTGCGTTAGTCTAAGCTGTTCCTGTTGCCTCAATGTCTTTCCCGTTTTGTGTTAAGTAAAATTCTATCATATTCTAATTATTTTGCATTAAAGTTAAGAATTATAGGCCAGGTGTGGTCAGCACTTTGGGAGGCTGAGGTGGGCGGATCACTGGAGGCCAGGAGTTCGAGACCAGCCTGGGCAACATGGCAAAACCCTGTCACTACTAAAAATACAAAAAATTAGCCAGGCGTGGTGGTGCACATCTGTGATCCCAACTACTTGGATGACTGAGGCAGGAGAACTGCTTGAACCTAGGAGGCGGAGTTTGCAGTGAGCTGAACTGTACTCCAGCCTGGGTGACAGAGTGAGAATCTGTTTCAAAAAAAAGAAAGACTTATAATTACAATGAGCAACGAGGCAGGTAAATTATCTGAATGAGAAAGGTAAGTTTATCAAATGAATGGTCAGCCTGTAAAAGTGAAATAATATGAGAGAAGACAAGCAAGGTTATTCCCTGAATAAGGAATAAAGTAATGGATGTGTCTTAAGTGACAGTGTGAGGGATGTGTAGTGATTGCTTCAGCTCTCACAGGAACCAAAGGGGAAATCCTACAGAAACACAATCCTGGAACCTTCTCATTACTACCAAAATGCCAAGTATTGACAGAGCAGGACTTTGCTGAAGGAAATCTCTCCCCACGTTTTGTTCCTAGGCTTAAAACGAAACCCGGCTCTCTTCTCACATTGTTTAGCTGACTGAAAAGTCTGGGCCATGCTGACTCCTGGTGGAGACAATGGGCCACTGCACTCCAAACTGGTGGCGAGGCCGGGCGCGGCGGTTCACCTCTGTAATCCCAGCACTTTGGGAGGCCGAGATGGGCAGATTGCTTGAGGACAGGGGTCCAAGACCAGCCCGGCCAAAATGGTGAAACCCTGTCTGTATTAAAAATACAAAAAATTAGCCAGGTGTGATGGTGCATGCCTGTAGTCCCAGCTACTCAGGAGGCTGAGGCAGGAGAATCGCTTGAATCCAGGTGGCCGAGGTTGCAGTGAGTTGAGATCACGCCACTGCACTGCAGCCCCGGCGACAGAGCCAGACTCTGTCTCAAAAGAAAAAAGAAAAAAACTGGTGGAGAGAATGAGCCACTGCACTCCAAAAAATGTGGGAACAAAACTTTTTTTTTTTTTTTTTCAGACAGGGTCTTGCTTTGTTGCCCAGGTTCACTGTAGCCTCAACCTCCTGGGGTCAAGTAATCCTCGTGCCTCAGCTTCCCAATTAGCTGGGACTACAGGTGTGTGCTACCACACCTGGCTAATTCTAAAATTTATTTTGTAGAGATAGGGTCTCCCTATGTTGCCCAGGCTGGTCTCGAACTCCTGGGCTCAAGTGATCCTCTCACCTCAGCCTCCCAAAATGCTGGAATTACAGGCATGAGCTACCGCGCCCAACCACCCTCTACTTTTATACTCATTTGTTTTAATGAGCACATATTCTGTGCTAAAGGGAACACTAAGGCCCTGGGGCACAGAGAATACAGTATTTAATCACCTTTCTTAAGAATTCACAGTCTAATGGGTGATATAGTTTCTCTCAGCAGCACTGGGGAGAATGGAGACCAGTTAGAAGGCTGATGCAGTTGATGGTGGGGGCTGGGTAGGAGTAGGGGGAATGTGATAGGGATTCAGTGACAATCAGTTATGTGAGAGGAGACAGACAAGTCAAGGACTCCATGGTTTCTGGGCAACTGGCTGAATATGGGTTGCAATTCATGAGATTCCCTCACTTGCTTAACCATTTCTGCTTTTCAAGCCATAGCTATGGCTTTTGGGAAGTCTCTTCCCACCTTTCCATATACTAAATCAGAGGCTTCACCTTTGTTTCCTTTGCATCCTGTATGACTTCAATCATGGCACCTAGTGAATCATACTGCAATGGCCCTGTGAACCCTTGAAGAAATCATGTTTTGTGAAAATGAACAAAGAAGGTAGGCAGCAGTCATATCACGTAAAGCCTTGTGACCATGCAAGGGAATTTGAGGCAGGCACCTTAAAGGATTTAAGCAGGGAGGTGGCATGTCTGACTGTAATGCCAACATTGAATTAGAAGCAGATAAATAGAAGCTCACAGATCAGCTTAGAAGCTACTCACATTTCTACATTGAAATGAGAAAGCCTTGGCCGGGGGTGGTAGCTCATGCCTGTAATCCCAGAACTTTGAGAGGCAGAGGCGGGTGGATTATCTGAGGTCAGGAGTTTGAGAAAAGCCTGGCCAACATGGCAAAACCCTATCTCTACTAAAAACACAAAATTAGCCGGGCATGGTGGTGGGCGCCTATAGTCCCAACTACTTGGGAGGCTGAGGCAGGAGAATCACTTGAACCTGGGCAGTGGAGGTTACAGTGCACTGAGATTATGCCACTGCACTCCAGCCTGGGCGACAGAGCGAGACTCCGTCTCAGTGAAAAAAAAAAAAGAAAAGAAAAGAAATAAGAAAGGCTTAAGTTCAAGGACGACAGTGGCCTGAATTAGGGCCATGTCCACGATTCAAGGCAGTTAGAATTCTGGGAGAGGAGGAAGAATTTTTGGTTAATTATTTAGGCTTTTAAGTATCTAGGCCAGAAGCCAGGTGTGGTGGCTCACACCTGTAATCCCAGCACTTTGGGAGGGTGAGGTGGGTGGATCAGGAGTCTGAGACCAGACTGGCCAACATGGTGAAACCCTGTCTCTATTAAAAATACAAAAATTAGGCCAGGCGCAGTGACTCACGCCTGTAATCCCAGCACTTCGGGAGGCTGAGGTGGGTGGGTCACCTGAGGTCAGGAGTTCAAGACCAGCCTGACCAATATGGTGAAACCCTGTCTCTACTAAAAATACAAAAATAGCCAGATGTAGTGGCATGTGCCTATAGTCCCAGGTACTCAGGAGGCTGAGACAAGAGAATTCCTTGTACCTGGGAGGCAGAGGTTACAGTGAGCCAAGGTCGTACCACTGCACTCCAGCCTGGGCAACAGAGTGAGACTCAGTCTCAAAAAAACAAAAAACAAAAAACAAATTACCCGGATCTGGTTGGCGGGCACCTGTAATTCCGGCTACTCAGGAGGCTGAGACAGGAGAATTGCTTGAACCCCATAGGCGGAGGCTGCAGTTAGCCAAGATCAAACCACTGTACTCCAGCCTGGGTGATAGAATGACACTACGTCTCAAAATATAAATTTAAAAAACATATATCTAAAATCCTTTTTTTGAGGGGTAGGAGGATGGAGGTGGGATGTATGTTGATATTGCACTGGCCAGCAAAACCTTGAGAAGTGGATTGATTTAAAAAAATGTAGGCCTGGCATGGTGGCTAATACCTGTAATCACAGCGCTTTGGGAGGCAAAGGTGGGAGGATGGCTTGAGCCCAAGAATTCGAGAACAGCGGAGGCAACAAAGTGAAACCCTCGTTTCTACAAAAAAGTTAACCGGGCATGGTGCCTGCACTTGTGGTCCCAGCTACACAGGAGGCTATAGCAGGAATATCCCTTATGCCTGGGAGATGAAGGCTGCAGTGAGCTGTGTTCGCGCCACTGTGCTGCATGCAGGCTGGGTGACAGAATGGCACGCTGTCTCAAAAAACAAAATAAAATGGAATGCAGATCTAAATGTTAAATATAGGCTGTTCGTAATCTCCTACCTCATACACTAAACCAAAATATTGCTACTTTTGGTTAAGTTCAGAAAACTGAATGCTGAGTTAAACTATCCGTTTCTAGCCTTGAACGTACAAATCCAACATTAACAGTATTTATGTATTTAGTACTAATTATAAACAACTGTGAATTACCCAATGGTTGCTATTTGCCAATATATATCTAGATTCTTCTTCTTCTTTTTTTTTTTTTTCTTTTTGAGATGGAGTCTTGCTCTGTCACCAGGCTGGAGTGCAGTGGCAGGATATCGGCTCACTGCAACCTCCGACTCCCTGGTTCCAGCGATTCTCCTGCCTCAGCCTCCCGGGTAGCTAGGAATACAGCGCGCGCCACCATGCCCGGCTAATTTTTGTACTTTTGGTAGAGGCGGGGTTTCACCATGTTAGCCAGGATGGTCTTGATCTCCTGATCTCATGATCCGCCTGCCTCGGCCTCCCAAAGTGCTGGGATTACAGGCGTGAGCCACCGCGCCCGGCCTAGATTATCCTCACTTAATTATTACTAAGGTCTGTATATAATTTCTAGTTTAAAAATGAGAACACTAAGGCTCAGAAAAGTGGAATGAGTTGCCCAAACTCACACAGTGAAGCCGGGATCAAAGCTAATTACAGTACTGTTTAATTTTAAAATCTATACTTTTAAGCATCTGGCAACACTACATCTCTAAAAGTTTTATGTAGTTCAAATGTGAGCGGCGTCCATCTACGCAGAAAAACTGAATAAACAGCATCAACCACCGGGTAGAATCAGAACAGAAACCGCTAACGCGGCGGCCTCCCGCAGGGCGTTGCTCCTACGTCATAACACTGCGCGGCCGCCCCTCGCGCACCACGTGCTAGGGGAGCAGGCGGGCAGATGGCTGAGTCTGTAAGCGGGAGGCGTGCCCGGCTCATCCATGGCGCAAAATGGCGCTGCTCTTTGCACGTTCTTTGCGCTTGTGCCGCTGGGGAGCCAAACGATTGGGAGTTGCCTCCACAGAGGCCCAGAGAGGTAGGATTATCTCTTTTTGCTCTTTTACCTCGAGGATGGCTTCCGTCTATTATTCCCAGACCCGACTCCGAGAAGCAATTCCAACCCTCTCGGGTCTTTTCCTTCCCCCACCTGCCTTGGTCTCTAGATTCCAAACCTGTGACACCATTTGGTTTCTTTAAATTCCGGGACTTTCTCAATCCGAGGTTTTCAGCTCCATGGGCTATCCATACTAAAGCGACCCCCCACTCTCTTGCCCGCTTGGCATTCTGACTCTTCCCTAGTTGCTCGTGTCTCATGACTGCCTGCCTCAGATCTGAATATATCACCAGCCCTAGGGTTCTAGCCCCTGTTATTATCCCGTCTTTTTGCTCTGCCCGCAGGCGTCAGTTTCAAATTGGAAGAAAAAACCGCCCACAGCAGCCTGGCACTCTTCAGAGGTGATACGGGTGTCAAATATGGCTTGGTGGGATTGGAGCCCACCAAGGTGGCCTTGAATGTGGAGCGCTTCCGGGAGTGGGCAGTGGTGCTGGCAGACACAGCGGTCACCAGTGGCAGACACTACTGGGAAGTGACAGTGAAGCGCTCCCAGCAGTTCCGGATAGGAGTGGCAGATGTGGACATGTCCCGGGATAGCTGCATTGGTGTTGATGATCGTTCCTGGGTGTTCGCCTATGCCCAGCGCAAGTGGTACACCATGTTGGCCAACGAGAAAGCCCCAATTGAGGGTATTGGGCAGCCAGAGAAGGTGGGGCTGCTGCTGGAGTATGAGGCCCAGAAGCTGAGCCTGGTGGATGTGAGCCAGGTCTCTGTGGTTCACACGCTACAGACAGATTTCCGGGGTCCAGTGGTGCCTGCCTTTGCTCTCTGGGATGGAGAGCTGCTGACCCATTCAGGGCTTGAGGTGCCCCCGGGCCTCTAGTATTTCCATTACTTTAGTCCCTAATCACGCTCTTGGCCAGCCTCCTTTTGAAAATGTCTGAAGCCTTTTTACTTTGCCTCAAGCAACCTCTAGCTCCCGCAGTTCAATGTTGGGTCCTTTGTGCAATATCATAATCATCTTCCTCATCCCCTACCTTGTGAAAGCTAGGCATACAGCCAAACCCTCCTTCTCCCACCCACCAACTACTGCCAATTTCCTAGGCTATCATGGGTGATATATCTTCCCTGACCTGCTTCCTTCAGTCCCTCTGCTTCCCTTTGCCCAGACCTTTCTCAGACTGTATTCCATCCTGGGGTCTTATCATTCAGCTTTGTTTGAATTTATTAATCACCATGATACCTCTCCCTCCCTTTGTCCACATGTAACTTGTTTGTTCTTGGGGCTCTACCAGATCGCTGAAGAGTAAATCCTTTCTACCTCTGGCTGAAGGAGTGGTGCAGTCAATGACTTGGCCCTTTTTCTACAGCACATTCAGAGTTTGGGCTCTGGCTCCCTCAGTAAGTGCTTTATTAACTCAGTGTGTCAAAATGAAAACAGAGCCCTCCTTCCCCAGTAGCTCAGTGCCATAGACCTTCAGCCCCAGACAGCTGTAGCTATCCTTACCCTGAGTCCATCTACCTTAATCTATACCTCTGACACCCAGCCAGTCTGTCATAATCATTATCCCAGTTATAACCATGACCAAAGGGGAAGAGAGACACTTGGGGGATATCTAGGGTATGAGTGCTAGAAACTGTTGATTCTTTTATTTATTTTTTGAGACAGTCTCACTCTGTCACACAGACTGGAGTGCAGTGGCATGATCTCGGCTCACTGCAACCTCTGCCTTCAGGGTTCAAGCGACTCTCGTGCCTCAGCCTCCTGAATAGCTGGGATTACAGGTGTATGCCACCATGCCCGTCTAATTTTTATATTTTTAATAGAGATGGGGTTTCGCCACGTTGGCCAGGCTGGTCTCAAACTCCTGGCCTCGTGATCCACCCACCTTGGCCTCCCAAAGTGCTGGGATTACAGGTGTGAGCCACCACGCCCGGCCAAAACTGTTTATACTTGAGAAGTTCCATTTTCATTTCTGCCAGAGTTGGAACTTCCCGAGGAAGGAGGAAGGCCTGAGGTTTTTTTGCACAATCTGTTTCAGAGCCTGTTTAGACTCAAACCTACACTTCCCTTGGCAGCAGAATATACTTAACCTAAAGCAGTATTGGAGTTGAGAAAAACCTGGCAGGGTAAGTGAATATGTACTGTTTGGTAGAGTAGGTAGAGAAGCTGTGCTCTGAGCCTGTGATTCCATCTTTTTCTACCTTCTATGATGGTGATGAAGCTAGATACCCCTAGGGAAGAAAGAAGGACTGGGTTTAGCAAAAATAATTTGATAATTAAAGTTTATTTGAACACAAAATACTTTCTCTGTCTATAAAATTGTCTGTTAGCAGTAGCAGCAGCATGTCCTGGCCAAGGAGAGTAGATCTCTCTAGACTACTAAAGCCATGTACATAGCCATTTCCACTTCCCATATTCTGTGGATATATACATGTGCATGGTAGCTAGAGTCCCTCCACCAGAATGTCTCTCTCATGACGGTTTCTTCAGGGAGAGGAAGAGGAGACCTGGATGAAGAGCTGGGATGGTTTTGAGTGGGGCAAGCCATTAGGCTGTACCTTGAAGCCCATTCTCTCTGGATAGCTCTACTGCAGGTATCTACTGAGGCCCTTTTCTGTACTCTGTCTGCTGAGGGAATGGGGTATTTTGACTCTCATAGAAAGCACTAGCCTAAGTCACACATGACTGCTTGGTCCTCACTGAAGCAGTGTAGCTCTCCATAGCATTTTTGGTGGTTATGGATTACATGTGTGGCCAGCTCGTGCTTTTTCTTGAGCAGGGGCTCTCCATGACCTGTGCTCATACCATGCTTTCTAAGTTCTCTTTAGACAGGGCCTCAGCTGCTGCCTCAGCCTGAGTGTCAGAGAGTGTGTAGGAATCCTGGTAATCTTGAAGCAGTTTGACCACCTCCAGATGGTTGAACTGCACAGCATCATCCAGGGGAATGTTGCCCCATCTGAAAGGAATAATGATATGATCGGGCAAAGGAGACATGGAGAGTGTGGTGGTTGTATATATTTGCATGGTGGCTGGAGGGTAGGTAGAGAAGCTGTGCCCACCCTCCTCCACTTTTAGCCTAATACTCACCTGTCCTTGACAAAAGGATTCACTTTGCAAGCCTCGATCAGGAATTTAACAACTTCGATGTGTCCTAGGAATACGGGCAGAAGGAAAATGAGAAGGCACAGGTCTTGAAACCTTTGGTGCAGACACTTAGCCACTGAAGTCTTTACCAAGAGGGGAGTGGAAAAGGCTTCTTCCCATTTTGTACCCTGCAGCACCCAGTAATAGTCTAGCTGCAAAGCAAAGGGTGTCTAGATAAAACTAGTTGCTGCCCCTATAACCTTGAGAGCACATATAACGAAGGAACTTTTGGTGAAAAAGAAAGGGTCTTATGATTATCCTCCCATCCTTAACCCTTCAGTACCTTCAGCTGCAGCAATATGCAGAGCTGTGCGTGAGTCATAGTCTTTCTGTTCCATATTCATGGCTGACAAGGCAAACCTGAGGGTAGTGGGAAAGCAGCTAGAGTTGCCTAGATCAGACTGGAATCACAAGTGTTCTTTGTGAACTGGTGTCAGACTGGATGAGTTTCAGAGACAGTGAAATAGCCTATACCCAGATTTGTAGGCTCTCAATCTTTTTTCCATACCCAGATGAGACTGTTGTACCCATATTAGAGAGACGGGAATGTGATGCTGCCAGAAATATCACTCACTGCCTACCTGTGGTAAGTGCCCATTGGAGGCAGGTTACCTACTTCCTCGGACTCTGCTCTTAACACTCAATAACAACGGCTAACATGAATTATAGAGCAGGCAGTTTACTTTAAATTTTAAAATCTCCTTTTTTAAAAAAATCTAATTTAAATGCAATCTATATCCATTCTGTCTAATTCCAAAGCTGAAGCACTTAACTATTTTGCTATGCTGCCTCCCAGTAAAATCTCTGACCAGGAGTATTTTATTGTGTGTATTTGGTCAACAGTAGCATTACCTTCGAAGAGCTGAGACATCACCACTGTAGGCCGCAAATAACAGGTTGACCACAGTCTTGTTCTGGAACACAAATGATACCCTCCTGACATTAATTGAACTCACCTATGTCAGCTCTGCCCTGTGACCTTCCTCCATGGGGGCTTAGTCAAGGGTATTGCTGAAGTGTTATGGAGTGTGCTACTCTGAAATATTTTTTGTTTTTTTGTTTTTGTTTTTGAGACAAGAGTCTTGCTCTGTCGTCCAGACTGGAGTGTAGTGGCGTGATCTTGGGTCACTGCAACCTCCACCTCCCGGTTTCAAGCGATTCTCCTGCCTCAGCCTCCCAAGTAGTGGGACCACAGGCGCGTGCCACCATGTCCAGCTAATTTTTTGTATTTTCAGTAGAGACAGGGTTTCACCATGTTAGCCAGGATGGTCTTGATGTGACCTCGTGATCTGCCCGCCTCGGCCTCTCAAAGTTCTGGGATTACAGGTGTGAGCCACCGCACCTGGCCTTTGAAATAGTCTTACAAGCCACCTGGAGTTTTCCTTACCCGAACTTCTCCGCCTTCACGCCGTGGGTCTAACTTCCGAGCACAGTGCCTCAGGTTGTCATAGTTGTGGAAATTGAAGAGAGACACCAACTTCTAGAATTGTAAGCCAAAGATACTGTGTATTTACTCCTTACACTTAGTAGGAGTTCAAAATTGTTTTATTAAAATAAAAGTGGTACCATTAAACAAATTTATTGCTTCAAAAATAGTAAGTACTATATGCAAAGCATCTCACCTGGCAGAAGTTGGTCCCCCTATAGCTATTCCCCAGCTTGTCCAATGGGGGTGACAGGCACATCATTCCCATGACATTGGGTACCACCAGGAGGATGGCTCCTGATACAGCTGACTTGGCTGGCAGGCCCACCTGGGGAACAGAATTGAAGCTGAGGATGATGTGGGTGTGCCCCAAATCAGAAAATAAACAAGTTAGGCTGTACTCTTAACAAGTTTACAAATGACTGCATGGCCACAACCCACCTCAACCTTTTGGCTTGTTAATTAGCTTCTTTTATTACTCCTTTCCTTCTCTCTTTTTTTTTTTTTTTTTGAGGCGGAGTCTTGCTCTGTGGCCCGAACTGGAGTGCAGTGACCGGATCTCAGCTCACTGCAAGCTCCGCCTCCCGGGTTTATGCCATTCTCCTGCCTCAGCCTCCCGAGTAGCTGAGACTACAGGCGCCCGCCACCTCGCCCAGCTAGTTTTTGTATTTTTAGTAGAGACGGGGTTTCACCGTGTTAGCCAGGATGGTCTCAATCTCCTGACCTTGTGATCCGCCCGTCTCGGCCTCCCAAAGTGCTGGGATTACAGGCTTGAGCCACCGCGCCCGGCCTCCTTTCCTTCTCTTAAAATTCATTGATTCAGCTAGAAAATATTTTTTGAAATACAGAATTCTGTGCTGGATGCTGTGCTAGAACTAGCATTCTGGTATTAGGAGATAGGTAATAAACAGGTAAATAAATAGTGTTAGGAGATAGGTAATAAACAGGTAAATAAATAGTGTTAGGAGATAGGTAATAAACAGGTAAATAAATAGTCAAGTAATTTTTAAAGTAATTGTGATAAATAGAAGAAGTAGGGTGCTGTAAATAGAGGTAGAAGGGGGCCCACGTGAGATAGGGTGATCAGAAAAGTCTTTCTTTGGAAATGACATCTAAGCTGAGACCTCAAGGAGAAGAGCCAGCAATGTGAAGCACAATTTAGGAGCTGCAACATCTCTCGTTTTTTTTTTTGTTTGTTTGTTTGTTTTTCTATTTCTTTTTTTGAGATGGAGTTTTGCTCTTGTTGCCCAGGCTAGAGTGCAGTGGCACAATTTCGGCTCGCTGCAACCTTCACCTCCCAGGTTCAAGCAATTCTCCTGCCTCAGCCTCCCAAGTAGCTGGGATTACAGGTGCACACCACCACTCCCAGCTAATTTTTTGTATTTAGTAGAGATGGGGTTTCACCACGTAGGTCAGGCTGGTCTTGCACTCCTGACCTCAGGTGATCCACCCGCCTCAGCCTCCCAAAGAAATCTCTTTTTTTTTTTTTTTTGAGACAGAGTCCTGCTCTGTTGCCCAGGCTGGAGTGCAGTGGCGCAATCTCGGCTCACTGCAAGCTCCGCCTCCCTGGTTCACAACATTCTCCTGCTTCAGCCTCCTGAGTAGCTGGGACGACAGGTGCCTACCACCATGCCCGTCTAATTTTCTGTGTTAGCCAGGATGGTCTCAGTCTCCTGACCTCGGATCTGCCCACCTTGGCCTCCCAAAGTGCTGAGATTACAGGCGTGAGCCACCGCACCCAGCCAGACATCTCTTTATATATTCAAGGAACTTGGTGTTTTTGAGAAACTCATCTAAGGAGTCTCAACCTAATTGCCTTCCTGGAAGTTAGTGAATGAGAGGCAGGAACAAGCTTCCACCTCTATCTTCAGAGAGTCAGTATTCTCTTTTCTTAGCACTGGGTGCATGACAGATGGATGGCAGAGCCAGAAACTCACGTGGAAGGCAAACTGGCCAGAGAAGTCATACATGCCACAGGAATGCATGAGGCTGAGGGTGTTGCGCACTGCTTCAGCACTCAGCACACTCTCGCCTGTGATGGGGCAGATCCCACCATTGGCGAGGGTGGCTGCCATGACACTGCCTGATTCACAAGTGACCTCCACAGAGCACAGCTATGAAAACAAAGAATAGGTGAAGATGTGATGTGAACCTGTACATGGTACCCTCGGGTGTAGGGCAAGGACAGAGTCTGTCCTGTTCCCTCGGCCCTGAGCAGTGTTTTCTTACCTGGAAGTAGAGATCAAGGGCAGCCATCATGTCCACCCCCTTAGGAAAGCACTGCAAGGAAAAGAGGGGAGAGCATTTCTCTTCAGGATATCAGCAGCCCTTTCACATTGTCAGGGTCTCGGCTGAAACCCCCAGCCCCTACTGCTCTTCCACTAGCAGCAGAATTCCCAGGGACTTTCTCTCCCAGACTCTCCTGGTTACCTTCTTTTCCTTGAGATAATAGCCAATGGCATAATTCCGATCCCCTGTTTCCTTCTCCGACTGGAATCTGAAGCAAACACCCAATTTAGTACTTGAAGTTGGAGGAATAGGTGTTGGGAGAAGGGGAAAATTACCCTCCCTGAGAGAGACAGAACTATATCACACCACAAACTAAATGAACCCCTTTATAACTTCTCACAGTAATATTAGAGGAAATTTCTGAACCTCAGCAAACACTCAGCATAGCTTTATTATAAAGTAAACCCAAACCAAACCCCAAACTGTCTAGTCATCTAGTCTAGGAAAACTGGTGAAGTTTTTGGCTTTGAAAGTCTTGGCAAGAAAGGGCTTAGGCACAAACCATCACACTCTCTCATTACGTACTAATTAGTAATGGAAAAAATTATTTTACAAGGTAAACAAATGTTGATGAAGGGACTCAGAGGAAGCTGGAGGGCCAAAGTTCCCCTGGGATTTCTTCCTCCTAAGATTCTCTCTCCCCCATTCCTCTTGTCCCCATCCTAAGTACACACAGATACACCACAATGCTTTCAGTCAGTCCTCTGAACAGGGACTTACGTGGCATTGCTGAAACCCATGTATTCATTCCCAGCCATTTTGTTGAGATACTGCAACACCTGGAAGCGAAAAAAGGACACTGAGGCTCCACTTGACTAAGAAGCTCTATTAATACCTCACAGGCTGACTAGCCCTTCTGAACTCAGGTCTTGTAAAGAGGCTTTCCTCTCTGAGGCCAGCAGATTTCCACACTTCTGGAAATAAGGCTTCTAGTATGGGCTGGTGCACCTGGTAGTGGAGTTAGAGAGCCACTGGGGCAGCTGGAGAGGACAGCATGCTGTGGAGAAATGCAGCCAGGGGCCAAGTAGCAAGGGAACTTACAAAATCAAACTTCTCTGCTTTGTTACAGTCCATCTGCAGAGAAAGAGAGAGATGTCAGTCTTCTAAGCCTAGGAGGATGACAGAGGGAAGGATCAGAAGGATCTAGTGGAGTTCAAGTGTTAGACTGGTCCTGCTGCTGCAAATGTGTTCAATTTTATAATGGCCTGTTTTTTTTTTTTTTTTTTTTTTTTTTTTCCTGAAAACACCGCACTTCCATTGGCTCCTCTCTTTCTCTTGAGGCAGAGTCTTGCTTTTTCACCCAGGCTGGAGTGCAGTGGCATGATCGTGGCTCACTGCAGCTTCAACCTCCCAGGCTCAAGTGATCCTCCCACCTCAGCCTCTGAGTAGCTGGAATTACAGGCATGAGCCACCTTGCTGGGCCATTCCACTTCCATTCTCAATCCAAACCCTCATCCCTGACTCCCACGTTCATTTTCCTGACTCTAATCCTGTCTCCCAGCCCCACCCTATCCCTGATCTCCATCCTCATTCCTTACACCCCATGCTAGACCTTTACTCTATCCCATTGGCCAGCATGATGGTTCATGCCTGTAATCTCAGCAATTTGGGGGGGCTGAGGTGGGAGGATCGCTCAAGCCCAGGGGTTTGAGACCAGCCTGGGCAACATAGGAGAGACCCTGTCTCTCTCTATAGATAGATAGATAGATAGATAGATAGATAGATAGATAGATAGATAGAT
>NC_045443.1:53555975-53578990 GCF_002776525.5 Piliocolobus tephrosceles
TTTTTTTTTTTTTTTTTTTTTTTGAGACGGAGTCTCGCTCTGTCACCTAGGCTGGAGTGCAGTGGCACAATCTCGGCTCAACTGCAAGCTCTGCCTCCCAGGTTTACACCATTCTCCTGCCTTAGCCTCCTGAGCAGCTGGAACCACAGACACCCGCCACCACGCCTGGCTAATTTTTTGTATTTTTAGTAGAGACGGGGTTTCACCGTGCTAGCCAGGATGGTCTCGATCTCCTGACATCGTGATCCGCCCGCCTCGGCCTTGGCCTCCCAAAGTGCTGGGATTACAGGCGTGTGCTACCGCGCCTGGCCTCTATTTTTTTTTTTTTTAAAGTTCCTACTTAGATGGGAATGGGGTGAGGCAGGTCCCAGATACAGGTTTGTAGATGGAGCCATCACAGAACAAGGGGAGAGACTCAGCCTCATTTCCTCACCCAGACTCATTGCTTACTCATGTGTCAATTACAGAGTCAATACCACAGGGACTGTGACACCTGAGTCCCTGGGGGGAGGATTCCTAACACCACCTTCCTCAGGAGGGGCTATGATTGGCCCCAGGGTGTTGCTGCCCAGCTGCTCCCAGGTTCTTGCTCAAGCTCTGGGAGACCTACAGCTGATGGGCTAGTTTGACACCCCGTTCAAGGCCAACTCACAGTTCCAGGTGACGTGAATAACTGCCCTGGCCTGGCCATTCACCCTTCCCTGCAGGTGTCCCACACCCAGAAATGGCCAATCAGTGCCCAGTAGTGCTGTCCTCCCCTTGTCTCTGGCATTTGGCCCTTGGTCCTAGGCAGGGGTCAGGACCTGCTCACTTCTCTAAGAGTCAGGAAGCTCTAGGCTCTAGACTCATGGGTGGGGGCAGGGAACAGTACTAGTGGGGGTGGGGGAGGTGGTGCAGTCTCTTTTACTGACATCGTCAGCGTAACGTGTGGGTCCCTGCTGTGCCTCATGTGCCTTCTGGGGACCCTCAAAGGAATCAGAGCCCACCAGTCTCCCCAGAGAGCTGAACAAATATGAGGGATACAGGAACACAGGAGCTTAGAGGATAATACCTGTCAGAAGGTTAAGGTGGCACTGACCTTGATCAGGGAGCTGACAACAATGGCACCAGCATTGACCATGGGGTTATGGGGGATTCCTGGGGAAATACAAACCACCAAGAGTCTTAGCCACTGAACAAAGCCTCCTTGACAGCCCGCTCATTTTGTGGGTTAGACAAGAAAGATTGCTTGCTAGGGAGAAAGGCATGACAGGGCTAATCAGGAAGGGCAGAGAAACAAAAAAGGCTGGGGGATGGGGTGGGGGTAAGGAGGAGGGGATGCCCATAAGTACGGTCTGAGCCTTGGTAGTGCTCACCTTCCTCATTGAGGGAGAGCTTGTTGTAGCGCAGGCCACTAGGCTCTTTGCCCACAAACTTGTGCACGTAGTCAGTGCCTAGCGTGCTTATGGAGATGGCATAGGTGAGGGGCTTCACACAGGACTGCAGGCAGAAGGGGATCTTTGTATGACCCACAGAGTGCCTGGAGGCAGACAGAGGCCATGAAAGGGGTTGGCCTGTGTTCGGCACCTGTGCCCTGCCTCCCCTTCCTCTTGCCCAGCATCTCACCGCTGACCATCCACAGTGCACAGGGAGACACCCCACAGGTCTGGGTTTGACTTGGCCAGCTGAGGGATGTAGGCTGCCACCTGGACATGAATGGGTGGAGAAAAGGGAGATGGATGTGGAGAAAAGGAACAGAGTTGAGGATGAAGGTAAAGAGAATCTTTTAGATAAAAGCTAAAATTCTGTCTTCTGTAGGGCAAAGGGGTTCCCTCCTGCCTGTTGCTCCCAGAAATTCTGAGCCTTAAGTCCTAGAAGGCCATGTCTTTCTGTATCCCCAATCCTGTCGAGATAGCAGTAAAGCTAATGGAAGTTAAAAAAGGAGAATTCTGAGATCACCTTCCCCTTTTGCTTCTTAGGCTCAATCTTTGAAGACTGTATTATAGACTCTTGATTCCCTCACCTGCTCTAGGAATCATGTGTATAGAAACACATGAAGCCAGGTCCCCATTTACAGAAGTTCTGCTTCTCATTTCTCATTCATAGGATTCCCAGTCACAGGAAATCTCTGAGAAGCAAGGTATATCTAGGTGTGGTGGCTCATGCCTGTAATCCCAGCAGTTTGGGAGGCCGAGGTGGGTGGATCACTTGAGGTCAGGAGTTCGAGACCAGCCTGGCCAATATGGCAAAACTCCATCTCTACTAAAAATACAAAAATCAGCCAGGCATGGTGGCATATGCCAGCTACTCGGGAGGCTGAGACAGGAGAATCGCTTGAACCTGGGAGGTGGAGGCTGCAGTGAGCTGAGATTGCAAGATTGCGCTCCAACCCAGGTGACAGAGCAAGACTCCATCTCAGAAAAAAAAAAAAAAAGAGATAATTGGCCCAGGTCCCTGACCCCTCCCTTAGTCCCCTGGCTCTCACTTTGCCTCCAGTGAGCTCTTTGGCATCCTCAAAGATGCGATCCACATGGCCCGTGAACTCCTCAAAATCAGGAATGACAAACTTCTTTCGGAATGCCTGGGTCAGGAGCACAATGTTGCTGCTCACACACCTGGATCCCAGATACGATTGGATTAGGGGGCTAGAGAGATGCAGCTGGGACTCACTCTGGAGCCATGGAAATTGCGAATAAAGAAGGTTGAGTGGTCTTCCGGTTTGGGATCAACAGCTGTGTTACCTTTGGCAAATCAGTTTGCCTTTCTGTGTCTTAGTTTCCTTACCTGTAAAATGAGGGGTTTTAATGATGTGGAAAGACACTATGTCTTGGGATATGAGAAAAAAAATAAATACCAGAATAATATGTATGTATGTTACCTTGATATTTAAAAAATCCTAAATCATGGAAGTATATTTACATATATTCATGTATGTATGTCAATACATACGACATTATCTAGAAGATACCCACTAATCTGTTAATATTTACTTTGGGGAAAAGAGGATAGGGATTGAGTAGGGAGGGAAAGGAGAACATGCATTTCTATATTGTTTAAACTCTTATAATGAGTATTCATGTGTAACTTATATAATAAGTAATAAAATAAAATGAGGAATTGAACTATACAATTCGCAAATTCCTCCCTGCTGTGAGAGTCTACGTCCACAGGACAGTTTTCAGAGAGCAGTGCCCTTGCTTCTGGGGCCCTCACTTTCGGAAGAGATCTCGGTCCAAGAGGCCACCACTACTGGACTCTTGGACCACACGGTGCATCTCGCTCATGCAGTCTTGGAGCCGAGGATCTGATGTCTGCAGCCCAGTGGCCTTTAGTGCCTTTAGAGGAAAGAAGAGACCAGAAAGGTCAGCTACAAGGACAGTGATGTACTCCTCATAATCTTTCCCAGTGGATACCCGATTAGCTGAACCCCAGCCACTACAATAGGTGGAACAAATGGGTTTGGAGAATAAGAAAGGAGGGGATGGAGCAACTCTGAAGGCTAACAAGGGTTTCCTGTCCTTTTTTCCAGAGGGTTTAATCTTCTGACCCTGGGGCAGGGATGGGCTTGTCTTGTCAGCCTAGACATCTGGATTCTCATCCATCTGTATGCTTCACCCTTATGTAGCAACCCATTAGCTGCCCTGCACTTGTCATACCCTCGTTTCCCCACTTTTCAGAGATCTTAAGGAATTAGCATCCTGAACAGGTAGAGAGCAACTTACAGTGGTGAACTTGTGGATAGGGATTTGTTCCTGTCCTTCAGCAATAGTGTAGAAGAGCAAATCACCCAGGCGGGACAGCATGCCACTTTCTGATGAATCACTGGGGGCAGAGAATGGGGAGGAAAGTGGGGCCTGAAAACTGCTACCTGCTCCTCCTTCTGCAACATGGGCTTATAAGTAGGTGAGTGTCCTCATTCTATGCCTCCTCCTTAAACCATCTGATCTATCCCTATAAATCTAACTTTCATGTCTGTCCTAAGAAGTTGTAGATCTTTTCTCTAGCTTTTACCCCTGACCTTCAGATCTTTATTTTTAGCTCCCTTCTCACACTTCCACCTATAGGTGCCCCACAAGCACTGAAAACTCAGTATGTCCAAACCTGAGTCATCTCACCTTGTTCCCTCTTCTTCTCCTCTTGTTTCCCACCTGGGTTAACAGCATTACCACCCACCTGGGTGCCAAGCTGGAAATGTGGCATCATTTTGATAGTTTCCACACCTTAAGTCCATGCTTAGTTGGTCACCAACATTGGATGAATCTGCCTCATAATGTCTCAAATCCACCCTCTCTTCTCCTTTTCCCTGTGCCAGCATGCTGTAGTAGACCAGAGTTTGCCCCATAATAGCTGTGTGATCTTGAGCAGTTTGCTTAATATTGCTGAACTTGCTTCCTTATATAAAGGTAGTAATGTCTACTTCACCTGGGTGATGTGAGGCTTAAGATAAAAATTCCGTGAAAAACTGTCTGACACAAAGTAGATGTTCAATAAATCATGTATATCATCAGCTCCTTATTCCCTTTTACCTAATTGCCACTACACTGTCTTGAGTTTCAATCCATCTTTTTTTTTTTTTTTTTGAGACAGAGTTTCACTCTTGTTGCTTCAATCCATCTTCTAAAATGTGCTAGTGATCTTTTTTTTTTTTTTTAAATGGAGTCCGGCTCTGTTGCCCAGGCTGGAGTGCAATGGTGTGATCTCAGCTCACTGCAACCTCCGCCTCCCGGGTTCAAGCGATTCTCCTGCCTCAGTCTCCTGATTAGCTGGGATGACAAGTGTGCGCCACCACGCCCGGCTAATGTTTTTGTATTTTTAGTAGAGACGGGGTTTCACTATTTTGGTCAGGCTGGTCTGGAACTCCTTACCTTGTGATCCGCCTGCCTCGGTCTCCCAAAGTGCTGGAATTACAGGCATGAGCCACTACGCCCGGCCAAACTGTGCCAGTGATCTTTCTAAACTCAAGTGTAATTTCTCTACTCAAAAACATTTGGTAACTCCCTATGCCTACAGATTAAGCTCTTGAAATAAGAAGTAGGCCAGGCGTGGTGGCTCACACCTGTAATCCCAGCACTTTGGGAGGCTGAGGTGGTTGGATCACCTGAGGTTAGGAGTTCAAGACCAGCTTGGCCAACATGGTGAAACCCCATCTCTATTAAAAATACAAAATTAACTAGGTGTGGTGGCACATGCCTGTAATCCCAGCTACTACAGAAGCTGAGGCAAGAGAATTGCTTGAACCTGCGAGGCGGAGGTTGCAGTGAGCTGAGATCTTGCCATTGCACTCTAGTGTGGGCAAAAAGAGCAAAACTCCGTCTCAAAACCAAAACTTGGTAGGCCATTAAAAGCTCTTTAAAACCTGCCAATTGGCCGGGCACGGTGGTTCACGTCTGTAATCCCCGCACTTTGGGAGGCCAAGGTGGGCAGATCACCTGAGGTCAGGAGTTCGAGACCAGACTGGCCAGCATGGTAAAACCCCATCTCTACTAAAAATACAAAAACTAGCCAGGCGTGATGGTGGGCGCCTGTAATCTCAGCTACTTGGGAAGCTGAGGCAGGAGAATTGCCTGAGCCTGGGAGGTGGAGGTTACAGTCAGTCAAGATTGCGCCACTGCACTCCAGCCTGGGTGACAGAGTGAGACTTTGTGTAAAAAATAAATTAATTAATTAAATAAATAAATAAATAAATAAATAAGTAAATAAATAAATAAATAAAACCTGCTCACTTAACTTCCCTATTCCCCATCATGCCCACACACTCCAGATGTAACAGGCAATATAGATGGTTCATCAAAATGGGCTGGGAACTGTGAGGCTTCCTGGCCTTTGCTTATGCTATAACTTCTGCATAGAATGACCTTTGCTTAGTATGGTCCTGCTCATTCTTCAAAGTCCAGATCAAATGTCGCCAACTCTGTAAAGGCTTCCCCAAACCTCCAGATATTGCTTATGCTGCCGGTTTGACACAACACACCATCTTACTGACAGAAGAATCTCCCTTGCTCCACTGTTAGGTCTTTGTGTTTTATACATCTTTGTCTTCCTAGCACTGAGCAAAGTCCCTAGCACACAGTGGGTCTTCAATAAGAATTACTAAATTGTATTGCTGGCAAGGTCCCTGTGCCCCAAAATATCTCTCTGGCTTATAGCACCTAAAATTCCAGGTACTGAAGACTTCTTAGTTTTCAAGATTTCCATTAATATGTTAAAATATTTAGAAGAGTTATTTTTTTAAGTAGAAAAGGGATCTACTATGTTGCCTAGGCTGATCTCAAACTCCTGGACTCAAGTGATCTTCCCACCTAAGCCCCCCAGAGTGCTGGGATTATAGGCGTGAGCCACCACACCTAGCCAAGTGGAGTTATTTTATCAGATTATTTCCAAATATGACAGCTAGTTTCGATTAAGACCCTTCAAAGATCTTTGACCCAGTCAGGTGCAGTGGCTCACGCCTGTAGCCTCAGCACTTTGGGAGGCTGAGGCAGGTGGATCATGAGGTCGGGAGATCAAGACCATCCTGGCTAAAATGGTGAAACCCTGTCTCTACTAAAAATAAAAATAAAAAAGAAAATTAGCTGGGCATGGTGGCGGGCGCCTGTAATCCCAGCTACTTGGGAGGCTGAGGCAGGAGAATGGCATGAACCCCAGAGGCGGAGCTTGCAGTGAGCTGAGATTGCGTCACTGCACTCCAGCCTGGGCGACAGAGCCAGACTCCATCTCAAAAAATAAATAAAATAAATAAATAAATAAATTACAAAACAATAAAATTTTAAAAATATATAAAACAATAAAATTTTTTTAAAAAATCTTTGACCCAATAATTTGACTTCCAAGGATTTGTCCTACAGGTATACTTACACACCTCAAAAATAACACATTTACAATTATTCATCACATTGTTGTTTTTTCTTTTTTTTTTTTTGAGATGGAGTCTTTTTTTTTTTTTTTTTTTTTTTTTTTTTTTTTGAGACGGAGTCTCGCTCTGTTGCCCAGGCTGGAGTGCAGTGGCCGGATCTCAGCTCACTGCAAACTCTGCCTCCCGGGTTCACGCCATTCTCCTGCCTCAGCCTCCCAAGTAGCTGGGACTACAGGCGCCCACCACCTCGTCTGGCTAGTTTTTTTGTATTTTTTAGTAGAGACGGGGTTTCACTGTGTTAGTCAGGATGGTCTCGATCTCCTGACCTCGTGATCCGCCCTTCTCGGCCTCCCAAAGTGCTGGGATTACAAGCGTGAGCCACCGCGCCCGGCCAGAGACGGAGTCTTGCTGTGTCACCCAGGCTGGAGTGCAATGGCGTGATCTCTGCTCACTGCAACCTCTGCCTCCTGGGTTCAAGCGATTCTCCTGCCTCAGCCTCCCAAGTAGCTGGGATTTACAGGCACATGCCACCATGCCCAGCTAATTTTTGTATTTTTAGTAGAGACGGGGTTTCACCATGTTGGCCAGGCTGGTCTCAAACTCCTGACCTAGTGATCCACCCACCTCCTCCTCCCAAAGTGCTGGGATTACAGGCATGAGCCACCATGCCCGGCCTTCACTGCGTTGTTAGTAATAGTAAGATTAGAAACAACCTGATGTGCAGCAATAGGGAACTGGTTAATTATGGTATATTCATACAATGGAATATTATGCAGTATAAAAAAAGAAATTGGGGTGTGCTCTAAGTATTGATATGGAATCTCTAGGATACAATATTAACTAAAAGAAGTATGTTATAGAACAGTATATAGAGTATGGTAGTATTTATGTTTGTTTGTTTTTAGAGATGGGGTTTAGCTTAGCTGTATTGCTCAAGTTGGCCTTGAACTCCTGGGCTCAAGTGATCCTTCTGCCTCAACCTCCCTAGTAGCTGGGACTACAGGTGCATGCCACCATGCCCAGCTTTATTTATTTTTATTTTTTAATTTATTTTTTCTTTCAATAGGTTTTTGGGGAACAGGTGGTGTTTGGTTACATGAATAAGTTCTTTAGTGCTAGCTTTATGTTTTCATTTGTTTTTTCTTTTTTTTCTTTATCAGTTTTCTCAGGTTGAAGCACAGGTTTAAAAGGGAAAAATATATATGTGTTTGCTTATTCAGGCACAGAATATTTCTGGACGAACATTTAGTTAGAAATAGGTAAGACTGGCCGGGTGTGGTGGCTCATGCCTGTAATCCCAGCACTTTGGGAGCCCAAGGTGGGCAGATCACAAGGTAAGGAGTTCGAGACCAGCCTGACCAACATGGTGAAACCCCGTCTCTACTAAAAATACAAAAATTAGCTGGTGTGGTGGCGCCCACCTGTAACCCCAGCTACTCAGGAGGCTGAGGCAGGAGAATTGCTTGAACCCAGGAGGCAGAGGTTGCAGTGAACCAAGATTACGCTACTGCACTCCAGCCTGGGCAATGGAGTGAGACTCCATCTCATAATAAATAAAGAAATAGGTAAGATTGATTCATCTTCTGCAGAGATGATGTAGGTGCTGGGAAAAAGGGATGGGAGGGATACTTTTCACTATCTTTTGTATATTTTGAATTTTGAACCATATGGAATATATTATCTATTGAAACAATGGATTAAAAAATAAGACTCAAACAGCTTGGCATAGACTAGGCATGTGTGTGTTTGGAGTCAGGAGAAATACCAGAAGAGGGAACACCAGAAGAGTTTTCCTGCTTCTGGGTAAATCTGGTTGTCACAATGAAGCTAGTGCCTATATGGGGAGAGGAGGAGAAAAGCTATCTGAGGGATAACTCAAGAAGGAAAGTACATAGGAACACTTTGAAGGCAGGACTCAGGACTCTGTGCCTGGAAGCTGACAGAAGACAGGAAATAATGCTATACCACTGAATGTATCACAAGCCTAAAAAAACTGCATATCCCTCAGATATGGATGGATCACCAATGTAATGTTGAGGGAAAATAAGCAAGCTACAAGAGCAATGTATATAGTATGATACCAAAAAACCAAGGTACAGGAACAATGTGTTTAGGATACCATTTGTATAAAAAAAGTAAAGTAATATCAGCATGTATTTTATGCATAAAATATCTCTAGAAAACTATACATGATATCACTGACATCAGATTATCTCTGGGGGGCAAAATTTCCTTGGAATTTAAGAAATAATTGAACAAGTGTACAAGAGTATATACTAACCAAATTGAAGACTGGTTATTTAAACTATGATACCTCAAACAATGGAATCTTCTAAAATTACAAAATGATGGCCGGACACGGTGGCTCAAGCCTGTAATCCCAGCACTTTGGGAGGCCGAGACGGGCGGATCACGAGGTCAGGAGATCGAGACCATCCTGGCTAACATGGTGAAACCCCGTCTCTACTAAAAAAAATACAAAAAACTAGCCGGGCGAGGTGGCGGGCGCCTGTAGTCCCAGCTACTCGGGAGGCTGAGGCAGGAGAATGGCGTAAACCCAGGAGGCGGAGCTTGCAGTGAGCTGAGATCCGGCCACTGCACTCCAGCCCAGGTGACAGAGCGAGACTCCTTCTCAAAAAAAATAAAAATAAAAAATAAATAAAATAAAATTACAAAATGACAATGTCATACATATTCAATGATATTAAAAGCTGTTCATAAATGGAAAAGATAAGTTCAAGAATATGACTATCCCATTTTTGTTAAATTATATATACATATATAGGATATGTATGACTATATCACAATATTAATTGGTTATCTCTAATACTAGGATCTTTATTTTCTTTTTAAATTTTTTAAGTAATAAACTTATTTATTTATTTTTCAGGCAGGGTCTCACTCTGTTGCCTAGGCTGGAGTGTGGTGGTGCAATCATGGATCACTACAGCCTCGACCTACAGGGCTCAAGTGATCATCCCACCTCAGTCTCCCAAGTAACTAGGACTACAGGCACACGCCACCATGCCTGGTTAATTTTTGTATATATATATATTTTTTGTAGAGACAGGGTTTTGCCATGCTGCCCAAGCTGGTTTCAAACTCCTGAGCTCAAGTGATCCTCTCCACCTTGGCCACCCACAGTGCTGGGATTACAGGTGCACTGGCTCTAAATTTATTTTTTTAATTGACACATAATTGTACAGATGTTTATGGGATGCATAGCGATGTTTCAATACATAGAATTATAGTGATCAGTAAGGGTAATTAGTATATCCATCATCTCAAACATTTATCATTTCTTTGTGTTGGGATATTTTCCTCTTGATATTCTTACTTTTCTTTTAAAGTCATAAATACAGCCGGGCACGGTGGCTAACGCCTATAATCCCAGCACTTTGGGAGGCTCAGGCAGGTGGATTATCTGAGGTCAGGAGTTCGAGACCAGCCTGACCAACATGGTGAAACCCCATCTCTATTAAAAATACAAAAACTAGCCAGTTGTGGTGGTGGGTACCTGTAATCCCAGCTACTCGGGAAGCTGAGGCAGAGGTTGCAGTGAGCTGAGATTGTGCCACTGCACTCCAGTCTGGAGGACAAAGAGACTCTGTCTCCAAAAAAAAAAAAAAGTCATAAATACAGCTAAATAGCTAAATATTAAACAAACAATAACCTGAATAACAGCGCATTTCCTCTGCTGCTCTCTTTCCTCCGCCAAACACAGGAACCCGACCCCATCATGGTGTCACACTGCCAGAGCACATCACTCTCCAGTGCTCACAACCCCAGTGCTCACAACCCTTTCTGCCTGGGGAGTACCAGTCCAAGGATATGACAGGGGGTTCCCTGGGCAGAAGAAACAAGGTCCCCTGAAAAGACTTCCATCACCAGACTCCACTGGATAAGGAGGTGCGTGTGGGGGGAATTAGGGATACCTATAGTTCCCTACTCTGCAGAAGATAGACAGATGAGGGACGTTCAGCCTTTGCTGTATCCCGCCTTATTTCTCCCATGGTGAATATCTGGGAAGAAGTTGGGGTGGAGACTAGAACAGGAGGGAGAGGGCTTATCCTTTAAATGTTCTGTGTCTCTTTGAGAAGAAGCTGATGGAAAAGTACTGTGTAATATGGATAAGCAGACACCATGACTATGAAAAAAAGAAAGAAAAGGGCCGGGCTTGGTAGCTCATGCCTGTAATCCCAGCACTTCGGGAGGCTGAGGCAGGCAGATCATCTGAAGTCAGGAGTTCAAGACCAGCTGGGCCAACATGGTGAAACCCTGTCTCTACTAAAACTACAAACATTAGCAGGGTGTGGTGGAGCGTACCTGCAATCCAAGCTACTCGAGGTAATCCCAGCTACTCTAGAGGCTGAGGCAGGAGAATTATTTGAACCCAGGAGGCGGAGGTTGCAATGAGTCAAGATGGTGCCACTGCACTCCAGCCTGTGTGGCAGAGTGAGACTCCGTCTCAAAAAAGAAAGAAATAAAAGTATGGCATAATGTCATTAATAATAAATAATACCTATTGGTGTCTCTTACGACAGAGACTCGAGTAGTTGGTGAGGTAGTGTTGTGTCAGTCTGGCTACTTTACTGATAGTGTCTATGTTTCTGGGTGTCATGAGGCAGATGGCCCATTTCCTGTTCCTGCTACAGTAGAGCAATGGCTCTTTGAACAGTGTCTATGCTGGCCCTCTGGGGAGGACAAGATTTCCTGTTCAGCACCGTCTGCATCTCGGAGAAAAAGGCTCAGCCACCAAGTGTGTCCTAGGCGGTGGGGAAGATAAAAGTTTGGCCACCTGGGCGGAAGAAATAACCAAAGAAAGAGAACCTTTTAGATTCCGGAGCCTGGGCAGCACAAATAATAGCTCTGACTGGCTCTGGTTTGGGAAATCTGCGTCTTAAAGACTTTTCCTCTATTACAAATATTCTCCCCATTCAACAACCAGTTTGGAAAATCCCCCCCTATTCTGCTGTTCAGGGAGCACTACTACGCACACACCCAACACTTATGCCCGTACCTGCGCACCAGTAACACACGAGCATCACACATTACCCGCCGAGGACACGCAGAAACACAACACACAGACAGACCCCAGTACACTTGGACCTGAGGCAGGAGGCTGTTCCACACCCACGCATCTCCTAAAATACACACCGAGACGAGGGAAGGTGAGGACGGGCGGCGTGCGCCCGGCCCTGCACTCAGACACGTGAGCCAAGTAACACTCGGGGCGCATCTGTGATCCAGGTTAACTGCGCACCTTGGACAGGCGCCATCCCCAGGACCCGCTTGCCCGAACGCGTCCCCAGGCAGATTGCAGATTACCGCCCGAACGCGGCATACCCAAAGCTCCACATCCAAAGGAAAAGGCATCCAGGGCTAGTGAGCGAGGAGAGGGGAGATGAGGGACGCTGCCTGGGGAGGGCACTCGGGAACTAGCGAGGACCACAGTGGGAGTTGGGGCAAGCCCGTCCCCTGCCCTGTCCCAGGAGCCTTACTGATCCTGGTGCTGCGGCTGGCTGCTGTGTGGCGTCTCTCTGCCCTGCGCCGCGGCCTCACTGAGGTGGTGCCGGACGCCCCCGCCAAGGAGGGGGCTCCGGCTCAGGTGACCCCAGTCTCCCCGCCCGCAGTGACTGCCGGCCCGGCTCAGCGCCTTCTGCAGAGCTTTCATGGAGCGCATGCCCCCAGCAAGCCGCTGGCTCTGCAGGTGCGCCCAGGACCTCTAGCTGTGGCTGGGAAGGAGAGGCGGAGCGGGCGAGACAAGGTGCGGGGGAGTTCTGTGAGGGAGCTCTGGGCCTGAAAGACCGAGAAGGGGGGCCCGGTGGGTGGGGCTGGGGCAGGAGGAGGGGCTTTCCCCTTTAAAGCTGGCTCCAGGGTTAGGCACACCCTCAGGACAGGGGCTAGGTGAGGAGCGTTGGGAATAAAGGAGAATCCGAGTGGGTGGAGAGAGGGCGGTGCCTGGGAGCTGGAATGGACAATGCCCAGGTCCAATCACTGAGGAAGCAAAAACATTGAGGCAGGGAAAGGGTAAGGTTGCCCAATGAGAGCAAGACAGTAGGCTCTTGCGACAGCCTGCGGATGCTTCCACGTGGGCCCCGCGAGCGCTTCCGTGTGGACCCCGAGAGCGCGGGTGTCCGCGGATGCTGAGGGCTGGAAAGGCGAGGACAAGCTGAGGCAAAGCCGGTGGGGGAGGGAGGCGCTCCCCGGGGACACTGTGGGGCTGTGAACGATGGAGTTCTCGTTAGAGAGGAGGGTGCTGCCTCGAGAGAGGAGGCCAAGTAAGAGTGAGCCCAGTTCAGGAGGTCACTTAGAGAGCCTCGACCTCCGAAGGCCAAACCAGCGCCCAATAATTCGGCGAGTAGCGTGGCACGCGGCCGGCCTGCGGTGGTGCTGAGTGGAGAGCAGGATGGCTGCTGGGTACCCCGGGCAGAAGCAGCCGACCAGCACCTCAGGGAGGCATGGGGCGGCGGGAAGGTCGCTCTGGCGGTTAGGATGCCTGGTTCCAGTTTGTGTCCCTCTACCATTTATTTGGTGTAGGATTTGTTTTAAAATCTGGAAAGTTAAAACATTAAAATAAGGTGGCACGCAGAAAAATATTTTAGAAACCATGAAGTGCTCCCCACATTTTTCCTACTTTAATTGTTTGCCCTTGTCCTCCTCACGGGCAGAAAAGAGGCGATGTACAAAAAGCATTTTGAAATCTAAGAACATTCAGGACTTTTGCCATTTGCAACTAGAATTTTCACCTTGTATCTCGGCAGCGCCTAACCCAGCGTCTATATTTAGTAGTCCATATTTAGTTATTAGTCTCAATTTGAAGGTGAGGAAACTAAGACTCGGAAATTAAGACTTCTCGCATGAGGTAACCCAGCTAGTAAGTACCAAAGCCAGAAATTAGACCTGTTTTTTGTTTTGTTTTGTTTTGTTTTTAACTACAAGTCTCTCCTTCATGCAGCCCTTCCCAAAAATTAAGCATTGAATTGAATTATCCCAAGAGAAATGACGCCATCCCTAAAGGAAGTATTTTATGTGTGTGGAAGTATTATGATACAGTACTGGGAGTCTTTTCCTTGTGATAGTTCTGGCTGTTTCACAAAATACTAGTTTTCTTTTCTTTCTTTCTTTCTTTCTTTTCTTTTTTTTTTTTTTTTGAGACGAAGTTTTGCTCTTGTTGCCCAAGCTGGAGTGCAATGGCAGTCTCGACTCACTGCAACCTCCGCCTCCTGGGTTCAAGCGATTCTCCTGCCTCAGCCTCCCTAGTAGCTGGGATTACAGGCGCGTGCTACCTCACCCAGCTAATTTTTTGTCTTTAGTAGAGACGGGGTTTCACCACGTTGGTCAGGCTGGTCTCAAACTCCTGACCTCAGATGATCCGCCCACCTCAGCCTCCCAAAGTGCTGGGATTACAGGCATGAACCACCGTGCTTGGCCTATAGTTTTCATTTTTGAATTAAAATGAGTTTCAGGGGTACCCGTGGGAAAACAAATACTGAAACCAGTATGGTGTGTTCTGTGGAAAGGCAGTTCTCCTTTGCCTTGGTTAGGATTGGAGGGCTTATTTGGTTTAAAACCAGATGGAGTGACATTTGTTTTTGCTTGTTTTTCTCTTCTATAGTCATTCTGTGCCTGCTGTATACATTCTCCTGTCCGTGGAAAGCTGTCTAATTCTGGGACTGCGGCTTGCTGCTTTATGCTTGGCTTTGCCCAAGAGGCAGAGTTCTGGGTCTTGATAGTGTAAACTCAATCCTGCATTAGTTTTTTTCATATATAACAGACGAATCTTATCCTTGTTTCATAGGAATATTATTTATCTGAAGCGTTTTCATCTGTTCAAGAGAAAAATACCACCTGTTAAGGAATTTCTAAACATTACCCAGAATTAATTTGCTTCCTTTATTTCCTATTTCCGCCTCTTTGAATTAGCTTTATACTCTAATTAGTTCCTTACTCTCTTTCTCCTAGCACTCTTCTGCTAATAGGAACTGTTTGGGTAGTGAAGAAGATCTATGCATGGAAGCAGAGGTTTGTTGCTTAGAGAACTAGCTCCAGCTGCACTTGGACCTTTGGACTAACTCTGTCTCCAATACAATATTGCTGTCTTTGCATGAGGATGGAGCATGAACTGGTGACTTGGGAGGCCAATGGTACTGTGTAAAGTATAAGATACTGGAGAAGAACAAGTTTGTTGTCCCAGGTGGTTAAAGCTTGGCAGGGTCAGGTCCTCTTTTTGTTTCTAATTTGAAAAATACTCATCATCTAGCTTAATTTGTGCAAAACTATTAGCCAACTATGACAGGGGCAGCTATAAATGAAGATTTTCATAACTGAAAGAAAGTTTTTTGTGTCTCTAACAGTGGATTTTTAGGTTAGTCCATGGCTGTGCCAGAGTTTTGTGGTATGTGAGAGAGGATTGGACTTAATGATTTTGAATCCTTAAGAAAAGCTAAATCTGGGCCGGGCACGCTGGCTCACACCTATAATCCCAGTGTTTTGGGAGGCTGAGGCAGGTGGATCACCTGAGGTCAAGAGTTCGAGACCAACCTGACTAACATGGAGAAGCACTGACTCTAATAAAAATACCAAATTAGCCAGATGTGGTGGCACATGCCTGTAATCCCAGCTGCTCAGGAGGCTGAGGCAGGAGAATTGCTTGAAGCCGGGAGGTGGAGGTTGCAGTGAGCCGAGATTGCGCCACTGCACTCCAGCCTGGGTAACAAGAGTGAAACTCCATCTCAAAAAAAAAAAAAGAAAAAGAAGAAAAAAAGAAAACCTAAATCCTCTGTGATAGGAAATTGATGTTTGGAGATTGTTTATTTCTTATGATTAAGAAACTCATTTGTTCCACTCTTTTTTTTTTTTTCTTTTTCTCTTTTGGTGATGGAGTCTCGCTCTGTCATCCAGGCTGGAGTGCAATGGCGTGATCTTTGCAACATCTGCCTCCCGGGTTCAAGCAATTCTCCTGCCTCAGCCTCCCAAGTAGTTGGGATTATAGGTGCCCGCCAATATGCTCGGCTAATTTTTGTACTTTTAGTAGTGACAGAGTTTCACTATGTTGGCAAGGCTGGTCTCGAATTCCTGACCCCGTGATCCGCCCACCTTGGCCTCCCAAAGTCCTGGTATTACAGGTGTGAGCCACTGCACCCGGTCTGTTCCACTGTTTAGACTGTAGCTAGGATGTTAATTGGTCCAAGTAAAAGATTAGTTCACTTTTTTTTTCATTAATCTTTGCTAATGATACTATTGTTACAAACTCCTTTCTGCCTTAGTTTCTCCATTTGTAAAAGATAAACTTGTATTTTACTGGGTAAAATGTAAGTACTTGGGGCTCTGACATAATCAGCTTCCACTAACTCAATTAATATTTATTTGTTGGCATTCAGTATGCCAGGTCCAGTGCTGGAGAATCCAGAATTTTAAAAATTTAATAAACCAGTTTCTTTTTTTTTTTTTTTTTTTTTTTTTTGAGACAGAGTCTTGCTCTATGGCCCAGGCTGGAGTGCAGTGGCCAGATCCCAGCTCACTACAAGCTCCGCCTCCTGAGTTTACACCATTCTCCTGCCTCAGCCTCCCGAGTAGCTGGGACTACAGGCGCCCGCCACCTCGCCCGGCTAGTTTTTTGTATTTTTTAGTAGAGACGGGGTTTCATCAGGTTAGCCAGGATGGTCTCGATCTCCTGACTTCATGATCCACCCGTCTCAGCCTCCCAAAGTGCTGGGATTACAGGCTTGAGCCACCGCTCCCGGCCTATAAACCAGTTTCTATTGGGAGAAATGAGAAAGTTTATGTTTAAAATTTCTAATGAAGGTCAGGTGCGGTGGCTCACGCCTGTAATCCCAGCACTTTGGGAGTCCGAGGTGGGCGGATCAGGAGGTCAGGAGATCAAGACCATCCTGGCTAACACGGTGAAACCCTGTCTCTACTAAAAATACAAAATTGTGGTGGTGGGCGCCTGTAGTCCCAGCTACTCGGGAGGCTGAGGCAGGAGAATGGCGTGAACCTGGGAGGCGGAGCTTGCAGTGAGCAGAGATCACGCCACTGCACTCCAGCCTGGGCAACAAAGCAAGACTCCGTCTCAAAAAAAAAAAAAAAAAAAAAAAAAAAAAATCCTAATGAAAAATGCTGTGATGTAGAGACATGCAGAAGAAAGTATAAAGAGGGGACATCTAAGCTGGGGATGAAGGGCCACTGGGATAGAAGAGGAATGTTGGCTGACAGGAGCTGGTTTTTAAAGCATGAGAGGTGTTTCAGACAGAGGGCTCTACAAGAATAAACAGAGCCTGAGAGGAACATTGGAGGGACTCTACCTCTAGTTGGGTTGGAATGAAACGTGGGTATAAGAGTGTGGACCAGCTGGGCGCGGTGGCTCACGCCTGTAATCCCAGCACTTTGGGAGGCTGAGGTAGGCAGATCACAAGGTCAGGAGTTCGAGACCAGCCTGACCAACATGGTGAAACCCCATCTCTACTGAAAATACAAAAATTGGCCAGGCGTGGTGGCATGCACCTGTAATCTCAGCTACTCAGGAGGCTGAGGCAGGAGAATCAGTTGAACCTGGGAGGCAGAGGTTGCAGTGAGCCAAGATCGCGCCACTGCACTCCAGCCTGGGTGACAGAGTGAGACTCGTCTCAAGAAAAAAAAAGAATGTGGACCAATGAAACTGAGGATGTAGGAATGAGATGCCTGTTTTAACTTGATGCTAGACTTTCATAGAGTAAATGAAATTCAATAAAAGTTTAAGCATGTCTGTGATCTACTCCAGTGTGCTTTCCTAATTCTTCTTTCGTTTAGCAATAACAAAATGAAAATTTATAGGAGTGAAAAAATATAAATATAAGCCTATTAAAAAAAGTATCATCACACTGGTCCATTTATGATGCCTAACATGCATTTTCTCTATTTTGCCAAATAATATCTTCTATAATCTGGGTTCTCCAATAGCCATTAAAGTAGATTATAGCAAGTCTTAATCAACAAAATATACTAAAAGAATGTAGATTTTGCTAGAATTCCTAAAAAGGATTTAGAAAAGTCTGTAGGCAAAAGCTAATTTGAAGGAATTTGAAAGCCTTTGCTGACATAGCAAAAAGAAAATACCTTCAGGGTTTGATTGATAGGATTTTCTTTTTTCTTTTTTCCCTTCTCCAAGTTATAGGTAGAGAAATAGTATTTTAATACTTGTTTTTCTTTGACTTAAAGAATATGGAAGATGTCAGAATCTTGTATTACTCTATAGTGAACAAATGAGACCCTTCTCTAAAAGACTAGGTTAAATTAACTTTTAACCACATTTACCTAAGTGAAACACTCCATAAGCCATATTTTATTAAGATTTTATATAATTTGAAATTTTTTTACATCACCTGCTTTGACCTGTCAGTTTGCAAAAAAACTGTCGTTACAGTTTACTGATTTTCAGGAAAGTTTTAGATAATACAATTTTAGATCATCAGGTAATTTATGTAACTACCACTCAGAAAAGAGATTTTTGGTGTTAAGTATATTTACTCCCTTGTTTGCATTTCTTGTTCCAATTTAGTTAATCTAATTAGATGAAAATTCACAATAAAAAGTAGGTGAAGGTGCTAAATTAAAGGAATAATATTACATATAAAATTTCTGTGATAGTTGCTAATGGTACCAGTACTTGATTTCAAGTTTCTCTGAAATATCATCTTAGTTTTGTTTTTGAATTATTATTATTTAACAAGTCCCTTACTGGTGAATATTTGTGTTATTTTCCGTTTTTGTTTTTGTTTTTGTTTTTGTTTTTGAGAAGGAGTTTCACTCTTGTTGCCCAGGCTGGAGTGCAATGGCACGATCTCAACTCACCACAACCTCCGCCTCCTGGGTTCAAGCGACTCTCCTGCCTCAGCCTCCTAAGTAGCTGGGATTACAGGCACCTGCTAATACACCTGGCTAGTTTTTGGTATTTTTAGTAGATATGAGGTTTCTCCCTGTTGGTCAGGCTGGTCTCAAACTCCCGACCTCAGGTAATCCACCCGCCTCGGCCTCCCAAAGTGCTAGGATTACAGGCCTGAGCCACTGAGCCTGGCCTCCATTTTTTATTATTACTAGAATCACCATATTTCCTGGCTTGTCTGGAACAGTATGAAACATGTTCTTATGTTTATAGCAAAATTTGGCCAGGCACGGTGGCTCACGCCTGTAACCTCAGCATTTTGGGAGGCTGAGGTGGGCGATCACCTGAGGTCAGGAGTTCGAGACCAGCCTGGCCAACATGGTGAAACTCTGTCCCTTCTAAAAATACAAAAAATTAGCCAGACGTGGTGTCGCACACCTGTAATTCCAGCTACTCGGGAGGTTGAGGCAGGATAATTGCTTGAACTCTGGGGGGCAGAGGTTGCAGTGAGCCAAGATCACGCCACTGCACTCCAGCTGGGCAAGGGAGCGAGACTCCATCTTAAAAAAAAAAAAAAGAAAACCAAAAACCAAAAACTGCTTAAGGAACTCTATAGAATCACAATATTTAACACAATTATTATAATTTAATATAGAAGCACAAGCAGGGAAAAAAATATGTTGGAGCCATTTTATTTTATTTATTCAGTTGGTTCAGAATTCAAAAGGGCATATAATGAAGTTGCTATCCTGCTTCTGTTTCCCAGCTATCCAGTTTCCCTCCCTGGAGGGAAACAGTGTCATTGTTTTTGTTGTTGTTGTTGTTGTTGTTGTTTGAGACGGAGTCTTGCTCTGTCGCCCAGGCTGGAGTGCAGTGGCGCTATCTTGGCTCGCTGCAAGCTCCGCCTCCCGGGTTCACGCCATTCTCCTGCCTCAGCCTCCCGAGTGGCTAGGACTACAGGCGCCCGCCACCACGCCCGGCTAATTTTTTGTATTTTTAGTAGAGACGGGGTTTCACCGTGTTAGCCAGGATGATCTCGATCTCCTGACCTCGTGACCCACCTGCCTCAGCCTCCCAAAGTGCTGGGATTACAGAAGTGAGCCAGCCCGCCCAGCTGGTACTTTTCACATACTATGGAAATTAGCTCTTTATGAAATGAGTTGCATACATTCTCCTCTCCCTGCCAGTTTATCATTTGACTTTGGTTTTCCATTTGTGGATTTTGCCATGTAGAAATGTTTTCTCTTTATGTGGTCAGGTCACCTTCTTTTTTCTTTTTCGAGACCAGGTCTCACTCTGTCACCCAGGCTGGAGTGCAGTGGCGCCATCATGGCTCACTGCAACCTCCAACTCCAAGGGGTCAGGTGATCCTTCCACCTCAGACTCCTGGGTAGCTGGGACTACAGGTGTGCACCACCACGCCCAGTTAATTTTTTATATTTTTTGTAGAGACAGGATTTTGCCACGTTGCTCAGGCTGGAGACTTACTATCTCTACAATGACATAAAAATCCATTGTTCAGCTAGAGGTTCACATGTGATCCTTTATTTCTCCTGCTTCCTTATCCTCTACATGCCATAATGGGTCTCAAATCCATCCACTTTTCATTCCCATTGCTACTATCCTAATGAAGCTTCTTAATTTACGTCTCCCATCAGTTTTACTCCCTTCCATTCGTTACAGTATAGCCACAAGTGATCTTGCAGAAATGCAAATCTGATTATGTTGCTTTCAAAATATAACCCAGTAGTAATTTCCCAACTCTAACATAACTTGGAATACAATTAAAAGTGAGTGGAGAAAAACAAATGAGAGATGAGGACATACAGTTAGTAAATGTAAATTACTCCTGATTATGGGGAAAACTGGAATATCTAGAGAAGAATCTAGGGTACAGGGAAGGGCTTTTATTTGTTTTTTATGTATGAGTGTTTTCATCTTTTTTTTTTTTTTTTCTTGCTCTGTTGCCCAGGCTGGAATGCAATGGTGGGATCTCCACTCATGGCAACATCCGCCTCCAGGGTTCAAGCAATTCTCCTGCCTCAGCCTCCCGAATAGCTGGGATTAGGGATTACAGGCATGTGCCACCACACCTGGATGATTTTTTGTATTTTTAGTAGGGGCAGGGTTTCAACATGTTGGCCAGGCTGGTCTCAAACTCCTGACCTTGTGATCCACCTGCCTCGGCCTCCCAAAGTGCTGGGATTACAGGCATGAGCCACTGCACCCAGCCTGTTGTTCCTTATTTCTTTATTATTTTGTATTCATCTGTAAAGGAGGATTTTCTTCATCAATTACTTGGTTATTCTGAGAAACAATTCATATAGAAAAGGCAGGCTATATATTCAACTTGTTTTCCTTGATTTACTAGTTTTAGGAATAGTAAGTTGATTATGTAATATTCTCTTAAAGATGATCAATTAGGGCTTTGAAAAATTATTATGAACTTATGGATTTTATTAAATTTGGCATGTTTATATTCTTTGTAGTTATTCTTTTTGATGCTCAAACTGTACCATCTTTGGACAATAGCAACCCACTGAAGTTGATTCTTTTTAAATATTATTCATTTAATTTTTGACTTTTTTCAATAGAGATTGTGTTTCCCAGGCTGGTCTTGAAATCCTGGTCTCAAGCAGACCCCCTGCCTCAGCCTCCTAAAGTGCTAGGATTACAGGTGTGAGCCCCCATGCCCGGCTTCTAAAGTTGATTCTTGAATCCTTTTGACATAACCCCAGTAGTTTTTGATAGCTTTCTTGCTTACTGCTGTGAAGATGCCTTGTATGTACTGTCTCTTCTTATTGTTGCCAATTGTATCTTTCGGATCTATTCCTACAAGTGGGACTGTTGGGTTGAAGGGTAAATACACATATAATTTTGGTAGATAGTGTGAAAGGCGTTATTTTATTTTGTCTTTCCACAAGCAATATATGAAAGTGCCCTCCCTGACTTTTTTTTTTTTTTTTTTTTGGTAGAGACAGGGTTTTGCTCTGTCACTTATGCTGGAGTGCAGGGGTATGCTCTTGGCTCATTGCAGCCTCAAGCTATCCTCCCACCTTACCCTTCTGGGTAGCTAGGACTAAGGCATATGCCACCGTGCCTGGCTTATTTAAAAACTTTTTTTTTTTTTTTTTTTTTTAGAGATGGGGTGTTGCTATGTTGCCCAAGCTTGAAAGTACCTTGTAACCCACAGTCTCACCAACAGTTTGTTGTAAGCTTCTGGATTTTTGCCAGTCTGGCAGGTGAGAAATGGAATCTCCGGGTAGTTTTTTGTTGTTGTTGTTGTTTGTTTGTTTGTTTTGAGACGGAGTCTCACTCTGTTGCCCAGGCTGGAGTGAAGTGGCACGATCTCAGCTCACTGCAAACTCCGCCTCCCGGGTTCACGCCATTCTCCTGCCTCAGCCTCCCGAGTAGCTGGGACTACAGGCGCCCGCCACTACACCCGGCTAATTTTTTTGTATTTTTTAGTAGAGATGGGGTTTCACCGTGTTAGCCAGGATGGTCTTGATCTCCTGACCTCGTGATCCTCCCGCCTCGGCCTCCCAGAAGTGCTGGGATTACAGGCATGAGCCACCATGCCCGCCCTACTCCATGTAGTTTTAATGTGAGCATATTTTTATGTTCAAAATCACATTTTAATAAGTTGATGATAGCAAACCTGCATTGACATTTAAAGAAGGCAGGCCAAGCATGGTGGCTCATGTTTGTAATCCCAGCACTTTGTAAGGCCAAGGCGGGAGAATCACTTGGGTGCAGAAGTTTGAGACCAGCCTGGGCAACATAGTGAAACCCCATCTCTATAAAAATTTTTAGCCGGGCGCGGTGGCTCAAGCCTGTAATCCCAGCACTTTGGGAGGCCCAGACGGGCGGATCACGAGGTCAGGAGATCGAGACCATCCTGGCTAACACGGTGAAACCCCGTCTCTACTAAAAATACAAAAACTAGCCGGGCAAGGTGGCGGGCGCCTGTAGTCCCAGCTACTCCGGAGGCTGAGGCAGGAGAATGGCGTAAACCCGGGAGGCAGAGCTTGCAGTGAGCTGAGATCCAGCCACTGCACTCCAGTCCGGGCGACAGAGTGAGACTCCGCCTCAAAAAAAAAAAAAAAAAAAAAAAAAAAATTTTTAGCCCTCACTCGCCAGTGACGACCTGTCTCACTGCACGCACGCCCTGCCACCGCCCCACAGAAATGCTTTGGTTACCTACAGTCTTTCACCAGATGAGACCAGTGTCCAGGGTACTGACTCCTCATCTCACTCGGGCTTATGCCAAAGATGTAAAATTTGGTGCAGATGCCCGAGCCTTAATGCTTCGAGGTGCAG
>NC_045443.1:53588990-53602383 GCF_002776525.5 Piliocolobus tephrosceles
CTGCACCTCGAAGCATTAAGGCTCGGGCATCTGCACCAAATTTTACAGTCTTTCGCCAGATGAGACCAGTGTCCAGGGTACTGACTCCTCATCTCACTCGGGCTTATGCCAAAGATGTAAAATTTTACCTTCTTTATCTCCCTTCCATCTGATATTCTCTACTTGTAGAGTAGAGGAATGGGGTTAAATCTTAGCATGTAAGGAAGTCCCCCTTTTTTTCTGCCAGATTTGTTTTTATTTCTTGGATGGTAGGACTCAAAGAGAAATGGGAACTGGGGTGTCTTGTATCTAGTGTTTTTTGATTTTGTATTATTTTGTTTCCTTTTTTTTCTAGAGATAAGACATATTCCACCAATTTCCAGGAGACTGAGAATTATGAAAATAATTTATGAATAATCAGGTTGTATGCTTATGGGAGAGAGGGAAGAAATTAAATTGGATGATCCCTGAAACTTTTCGAGGTATGTAGTTTAGCCTGCATGATTCTAGGATAATCTTTTGAATGTAACTAAGATGCCAGTTTTTGGAATTGCTCACTTCAGATCTTCAAATTTGGGTTATATGATACCCAGAGGGATACATGCTGGCAGGCGGTAGAGTAATTAATCGCAATGAAGATAGCATCTGTTGGGTGTTTACCAAGTGTCAGGCACCTTCTTAAGGGCTTTATATGCATTGCCTTATTTCATTTCACTACAATTTTAGGGAGTGGATACTATTTATTATTCCATTTTACAGATGAGAAAAGTAGGGATCAGATATGTGAGGTAATTTCTCCTAGTGCAAAAGTGAAGTATTATCTTCATTTTGCACACGGGTGAATGAGAGATGTTAAGTAACTTGGTCTAAAGTCATATAAGTAGTAACTAACAGTGGTGACAGGATTTTAATTTTCTTTTTGGAGACAGTCTTGCTCTGTCAACTCAGGCTGGAGTGCAGTGGAGCAATCTCAGCTCACTGCAATCTCTGCCTCCCAGGTTCAAGAGATTCTTATACCTCAGCCTCCCAAGTAGCTGGGATTATAGGCGTACACCACACCCAGCTAATTTTTGTATTTTCAGTACAGACAGCGTTTTGCCATGTTGGCCAGGCTGGTCTCAAACTCCTGGCCCAAAGTGATCTGCCCGCCTCGGCCTCCCAAAGTGCTGGGATTACAGGCAAGAGCTACTGTGTCCAGCCTGGTGTCAGGATTTGAACTCAGGTCTGCCTTTTTCTAAAACCCATGGTTTTTAACTGTTTTTAATTTTTTCTTAATTTGATTTTATTTTTTAAACTTTTTATTTTATTACATATTTATTTATGTATTTTTTTAGAAATAGGGTCTCTCTCTGTCGCCCAGGCTGGAGTGTCATGACAGATCACAGTTTACTGCAGCCTTGAACTCCTGGGCTCGAGTAATCCCTCTGTCTCAGCCTCCCCAGTAGCTGGGACTATAGGCGCACACAACCACACTTAGCTAATTTTTTTTTTTTTTTTTTTTTTTTTTTTGAGATGGAGTCTTGCTCATCACCCAGGCTGGAGTGCAGTGGCGTGATCTCAGCTCACTGCAAGCTCTGCCTCCCGGGTTCACGCCATTCTCCTGTCTCAGCCTCCCGAGTAGCTGGGACTACAGGCGCCTGCCAACGCGCCCAGCTAATTTTTTGTATTTTTAGCAGAGATGGGGTTTCACCGTCTTAGCCAGGATGGTCTCGATCTCCTGACCTTGTGATCCACCCGCCTCGGCCTCCCAAAGTGCTGGGATTGCAGGCGTGAGCCACCGCGCCCGGCCTAGCTAATTTTTTTTATTTTAATTTTTTTAGAGACAGAATCTTGCTCTGTTACTGGTATGGTCTTGGAACTCCTGGCCTCAAGCTATCCTCTTGCCTCAGCCTTCTGAGTAGCTGCGATTATGGACACGAGCCATGTGCTTGGCATTAACTATTTAAAACAAATATATATATATATATATATATATATATATATATATATATATATATTTTAATAGAGACGAGGCTCTCACCATGTTGTCCAGCTGGTCTTGGGTTCCTGAGCTCAAGCAATCCAACCACCTTAGCCTCCCAAAGTGCTGGATTACAGACGTGAGCCACTATGCCTGGTCTCTTGCCCCACCACCCTTTTTTTTATAGGGGTGAGGTCTCAACTACTTAAAATTCTAAGGTATAATTAAGCATTAAGGAACGAAAAGTGAGACTATAACACATTAGGAATATTAGAATTGGGTTGGGTACAGTGGCTCATGCCTGTAACCCAGAACTTTGGGAAGTCAAAGTGGGGAGGATCGCTTGAGACCATGAGTTCAAGACCAGCTTGGTCTCGCTTGTTCAAGAACAGCAATGTCACTTCTGGGTATTTACCCAAAAGATTTGAAATCAGTTCATTGAAGAGATGTCTGCATTCCCATGTTTATTGCAGCACTATTTAGAGTAGCCAAGTTATGGAATCAACCTAAGTGTTCATCAACAGATTAATGAATAAAGAAAATATGCTATATATACACAATGGAGTACTATTCAACTTTATTGATTTATTTTTTTTTTGAGACAGGGTCTCACTCTGTCACCCATGCTGGAGTGCAGTGGCGTAATCATTGCTCACTGCAGCCTCCAACTCCTGGACTCAAGTAATCCTCCCACCTTAGCCTTCCAAGTAGCTGGGACCACAGATGTGCACTACCATACCTGGCTAATTTTTTTAATTTTTTGTATAGATGGGGTCTCACTATGTTATCTGGACTAGTCTTGAACTCCTGGGCTCAAGTGATCCTCCCACCTTAGCTTCCCAAAGTGCTGGGATTATAGGTGTGAGCCGCCTCATTCAGCCTAAACTTTAAAAAAGAAGGAAATTCTGTCATTTGTGACAACATGGATGGAATTGGAGAACATTATATTAAGTGAAATAAGCCAGGCACAAAAAGACAAATACTGTAAGTTCTCACTTATACATAGAATCTAAAACAATCAACTCACGGTAGCAGAAAATAGAATGGTGGTTATAGAAAGCTGGGGAACTGGCCGGGCTCGGTGGCTCACGCCTGTAAACCCAACCCTTTGGGAGACTGAGGCGGGTAGATCACGAGACTAGGAGTTCAGGACCAGCCTGGCCAACATAGTGAAACCCTGTCTCTACTAAGAATACAAAAATTAGCCAGGCATGGTGGCATGTGCCTGTAGTCCCAGCTACTCAGGAGGCTGAGGCAGGAGAATCGCTTGAACCTGGGAGGTGGAGGTTGCAGTGAGCCAAGATCGTGCCACTGCCATTGCACTCCAGCTTGGGCAACAGAGTGAGACTACGTCTCAAAAAAAAACCACAAGCCAGGGGATGGAGGAAATGGGGAGATGCTGGTCAAACTGTACAAAATCTTAGGAGGAATAAGATTTTTTTTTTGTGAGCTCTATTGCACGTGTTGTGAAAATTGTTAATAATAGTGTATTATACATTTCAAAATTGCTAAAAGAATAAATTTCACGTGTTCTCACCACAAAAATGATAAGTAGGCTCGGCTTGGTGGCTCCTAGCACTCTAGGAGGCTGAGGCAAGTGGATCACTTGCCTCACTTGAGGTCAGGATTTCGAGACCAGCCTGGCCAACATGATGAAACCTTGTCTCTACTAAAAACACAAAAATTAGCCAGGCGTGGTGGTTGTGCACCTGTAATTCCAGCTACTTGGGAGGCTGAGGCACAAGAATGACTTGAACTCGAGAGGTCGAGATTGCAGTGAGCTGAGATCATGTCACTGCACTCCAGCCTGGGTGACAGAGCAAGACTCTTGTCTAAAAAAAAAAAAAAAAGATAATGAGCCTGGGAGGCAGAGGCTGCAGTGAGCCAAGATCGCGCCACTGTCCTCCAGCCTAGGCGATAAAGCCAGACCCTATCTAAAAAATTATAATAATAGTAAGTATTTGAGGCGATAGATATGTTAATTAGCTTGAATTAATTATTCCACATTATATGTATAAGTCATAACTTCACTTTGGACCCATAAATACATACAATTATGAACTGTCAGTTTACAAACAACAACAGTCAGAAAACCTGCAATGAGATACCACCTCGCACCTATTAGGATGACTATTATAAAAAAAATTCTCGGCTGGGTGCTGTTGCTCATGCCTGTAATCCCAGCACTTTGGGAGGCTGAGGCGGTTGGATTGCCTGAGCTAAGGAGTTTGAGACAGGCCTGGGCAGCACAGTGAAACCCTGTCTCTACTAAAATACAAAAAATTAGCCGGGCTTGGCAGCGTGTGCCTGTAATCCCAGCTACTCAGGAGGCTGAGACAGGAGAATCGCTTGAACCCGGGAGGCAGAGCTTGCAGTGAGTTGAGATCATGCCACTGTACTGCAGCCTGGGCCACAGAGCGAGATTCTGTCTCAAAAACAAAAAAGGCCAGGCGCGGTAGCTCATGCCTATAATCCCAGCACTTTGGGAGGCCTAGGTTGCCGGATCATGAGGTCAAGAGATCAAGACCATCCTGGCCAACATGGTGAAACCCTGTCTCTACTAAAAACACAAAAATTAGCTGGGCGTGGTGTCGCACGCCTGTAGTCCCAGCTACTCAGGAGGCTGAGGCAGGAGAATCGTTTGAACCCGGGAGGCAGAGATTTCAGTGAGCTGAGATTGCACCACTTCACTCCAGCTTGGCGACAAAGTGAGACTCTGTCTCGGGGAAAAAAAACAAAAAGTAGAAAGAAAAATTAGACTTAAAAAAAAAAAGGTTAAATTGGGTTGATTGCCTTTATGAGTCAGGCCTTCAAGAGAAAGGTTTCTGTACCACATTGTTAGGGTAAAGGAGAAGATATCATCCAAGGGCCTAAACAACAAGGATAAATTGGTTGAGAGTCTCTGAGAGCAGAAAAGGGACTTAAAAAATATATATTGGGGCCAGGCTCAGTAGCTCATACCTGTAATCTCAGCACTTTGAGAGGCTGAGGCAGGCGGATCACCTGAGGTCAGCAGTTCGAGACCAGCCTGGCCAACATGGTGAAACCCCGTTTCTACTAAAAGTACAAAAATTAGCCAGGCATGTTGGGGCATGCCTATAGTACCAGGGAGGCTGAGGCAGGAGAATTGCTTGAACCTGGGAGGCAGAGGTTGCAGTGAGCTGAGATACTGCCACTGCACTCTAGCCTGGGCAACAGAGCAAGACTGTGTCTCAAAAAAAAAAAGTATCACTGAGTGACGTCTTCATTTATTTATTTACTGCATTTGGCTGCTGTGTTTCCAATCTCAGTTGCAATTCCCACACTGAGGCTGTCCCACCCTTCCTGTGTCCCTTGAGCTGAGCAGGCACTTCCTGTCCTATTGGAAATGAAAGTTAGAGATTGGGGGTAGGGTATGTATATTTACTCTGCAGAATGCTAATACTGTCTGTTCCATTATCATAGCAAAAAAGTGACAGGGAAACTAGAATAGAGACCAGAACTTCATTTGAGGGAGGGTTTGGGCTTAATATTTGTTATCATAAACCAGACAGGGTTAATTTATATCTCAAGAGAATACTTAGGATGGCAGCAAGGTGGCCTTATGAATGGATTTGAAGGCTTTCATTTTGTATCTCTATTCCACTTGGATTGGTAGGGGTTACTGGATATCATTCTTAAGTTTTTGGTTTCCTTTCTTGTTAAGGTTACTCCTACAAAGACATTCTTTGGAAACTAGTAGAGGTAAGTGTTGCAACTCTATTAGGTTCTTGACTCTGAAATTTATATCCCTTCCTAAGAATTTTGTGTTTTTATTCTGTTTGAAGCATATGCTTTTTAAGTAGTTTTTACTTTGTTTCTTTCTTTTTTTTTTTTTTTGACAGCTCAAAGACAACTCGAAGCAGATATCCCAACTGTGGACATCAATTTAGACATAAATTCCAGGTTTGGTGAGTTACTGTAATTGTTTCAGTTTCATGGATCTTAAAGATGAGGAAATAGTAGGGTAAAGTGTTAAATAAGATAGCCTGCAATTGTTAAAGAAATGCCTAGGCCCCAAGTTTCATGATATAGTCCAGTTTGATAATTCATTAAGTATGAACTCATTCCTTGGAGAATCTGAAATAGGGGTGAGGGCATCAGCCCACTGGTGTGAGCCAAGAGAAACAGATCTAAGGATCTGAAACTAGTTACACCCCATACTCTATTTTGCTTAGCTCTGCTCTTTGGTGTGTTCCTCTGTTTGTTCCTTTGTACATTAAGATCACTGCAAATGGACCCGGTGTGGTGGCTCACGCATGTAATCCCAGCACTTTGGGAGGTTGAGTGGGCAGATCACTTGAGGTCAGGAGTTCCAGACCAGCCTGTCCAACATGGCGAAACCCCATCCCTACTAAACAATACAAAAATCAGCTGGATGTGGTGGTGGGTACCTGTAATCCCAGCTACTCGAGAAGCTGAGACAGGAGAATTGCGGAAGGTGGAGGTTGCAGTGAGCCAGATCCAGGATTGCACCACTGCACTCCAGCCTGGGTGACAGAGTAAAACTTTGTCTAAAAAAAAAAAAAAAAGGCCGGGCGCGGTGGCTCAAGCCTGTAATCCCAGCACTTTGGGAGGCCGAGAAGGGCGGATCACGAGGTCAGGAGATCGAGACCATCCTGGCTAACACGGTGAAACCCCCGTCTCTACTGAAAAATACAAGAAACTAGCCAGGCGACGTGGCGGGCGCCTGTAGTCCCAGCTACTCGGGAGGCTGAGGCAGGAGAATGGCGTGAACCCGGGAGGCGGAGCTTGCAGGAGCTGAGATCCGGCCACTGCACTCCAGCCTGGGCAACAGAGCGAGACTCATGTCTCAAAAAAAAAAAATTCACTGTAAATGTAAAGTAGGGGAAGCCCTGAGCTTATCTCAAACACTCTGTCTCTAACTCTGGTTTTTTTTTTTTTAACGTGTTCTCCAAGGCAATGTCTCAGGAGCCCCTTTAAAATCAAGCTTGAAATCTTATAGCTGAGATCTAAGGGTGGAAATAAAGCCCTTGTTGTCTTTATATGAGAATCAGAACTTGTTCATAGAGGAAAGGGGATACATTTGAAAGGGGTTAGACCTAAGAACTCTGCTTTCTAGCTTTAACTCCTGAGACTGTGAAAAACAAACAAAAAATAACATCTTGGGCATTAGGACCCAGTCGAAGTGCCTCTGCCTCATTCAGACTCTGTTAACTTCTCTCAGTGACGTAAAGGAGCAGCCCGAGCTCATTCTCTGCCCGCAGCCCCCCTTCATCTCTCCCCTCCTGCTCCTTTTCTCCTCCTTTCTCCTCCCCCTCCCTTTTTTCCTCCCTCCCTCTCCCCCTTCCCCTCGCTCCCCTCCTCCCTCCCTCCCCGTCTTTCTTGCCCCCTCCCTTTCTCTCGCTCTCTCTCACTCGTTCCCTAACATTAAAGAGAAAATGCTGCTATCGGTGACTTCCAGGCCCGGGATTTCGACTTTTGGCTACAATAGAAACAACAAGAAGGTAGGGAAAAGCGCTTTTTTGGTATCCAGCTACTTCTTTTTCTGGGAATCTGGCAATGCCCTTGGTTTTTACATTCTTTTTAAAGAGGGGAAGGGGATTTCTCTCTCAAGATTCCTAATTCCTCACCGTGCTTCTCCCTTTTCCACTACTTCTTTCGGCATCTTTTCTCACCTGGTTCTGGAGTTCAAGGAACTTACAGTCTGTGTGAGGCCTGAAAAGACAGGGGAATTAAAAACAAATCAAGCTTGCAAGTTTGTATCCTTATGAAATGAAGTTAGTTTGACTTCCTGCTGATGTATCAGTCTCCACAAGGATAATATGTCATCTCAGACCCTGTCCCCCAGTCCACCCCACCCCCCACAAGATTATTTTATTTGTTGATTAACTGTTTCCATTCTCTCCCCAACCTTCCCTCCTACCCATACCACCAGTAGTATTAGATAGCTGAAATCATAGATAGTCAGTGAAGCCACAACAGTTTATCAAGAGCTGCGTATATTCTTCTAGACTACAGATCCTACCCCACCCAGCCTATAGAGAAGGAGTCTTGAGAGACATCGCACCTTGGGATTAAGGCACAGAGTGCTGTGATACTTTGGATCTTGCATTTGAGCTGATACTTGGAGCTCTGCAGATAGCCAGGCTTTGCAGTGACCCTAGGAGTCTTTATGATTAACCCATGGCTGCCTGAGAGTTGTGCTGTCCTTGGGCAATCTGGGGAGAGATGGACAATCTTGTCCATATTTGACAAGGAATATATTTGGCAGTTTCTGGCATTTCAGGGCACACAGCATACTGATTAGGAGGAATTTCATGCTGTAGCAGGAAGAAGACTCTTTACCCTCTCTTCATGTTATAGCTGTTCTTTTAAGAAAAAAATATGACATAGACATTTAGGGAATCTTTTGCTCATCTAATGGAATGTTGGAGGGTGAGGAACAATTCCTGCTGCTTCCTCATGTACCAATGAGACATTACAGGTAGATTTAAACAAAAGTGTCTGATCAATGCAGTGGGTAAATGTTAGACCCAAAACACTTAGTGTTGATTTATGGGCTTAGTCTATGTGGTACTTATTCTGTTTACATCCTAAAGAAATATGGGTAGAGGGGAGAGGAAATGGGGAGCTATAGGTCAGAGGATACAAAGTAGTAGATATGTAGGATGAACAAATCCTGAGATCCAATGTACAACATGAGGACCATAGTTAATAAAATTGTACTGTATATGGGATTCATGCTAAATAAGCAGACTTTAGCTCCTCTTGCCACAAAGAGAAACAAAAGGGATAACTATTGGGATGATTAATTTACTTTACTACAGTAACCTTTCTACTATCTATATGTATCCCATAACATGTTGTATACCTTAAATATACACAATGAAATTTACTTTAAAAAAGAAATGAGGCTGGGCACGGTGGCTTATGCCTGTAATCCCAGCACTTGGGAGGCCAAGGCGGGTGGATCACTTGAGGTCAGGAGTTCAAGACCAGCCTGGTCAACATGGTGAAACCCCAAATTTGCTGGGCTTGGTGGCACGCACCTGTAATCCCAGCTACTCAGGAGGCTGAAGCAGGAGAATCACTTGAACCTGGGGGACGGAGGTTGCAGTGAGCCAGGATTGTGCCACTGCACTCCAGCCTGGGTGACAGAGCAAGACTCTATCCCAAAAAGAAATGAAATATGAGTTTATACATATTTGTTGGTTATCAATGTATGTTTATATGTACATATGCTGACATCCCTTTATCAAATGTATGTATAGATAATACATTATATATTATACATATATATTTGAAAGGGAAATACTTCAGATGTCTTTATTCTTTTCAAACCTTGTAGAGTACCATGTGAAAATTTCTTTCCTGATTTTTTTCCCTCTTAGTCTCTCAGGTTACCCAGAACTCATTAAAATAAAATGAATTCCCAAAATGAATTGCTTCCCTATTAGAGTTTTCATGTATTTGAAGCTATCTAAAAATCTGTTTTCGTTCTCTACTCCCTCTCCCACCTTGGAGTACAGGAAAAATTTAACTATCTTCTAAATCTAGGATAGTATAAGGGACAAGAGGTATGGTTGTGGGTTTGGGTTGAAATCTCTTCTCTTCCTGATAACTGTAAGGTCTGACAATTCAGGAATTGTTGGGATTGGTAGGGGAGGTTGGGTAGATACGTAATTACTAATTACTAATGTATGTGTCAATTCTTTGGGTTCTTATAGGTCAGTGTTATGTTCAGATATAAGGATGCTGTATCTGTGCATTACTTTGTGGCTATGCATATGACTCCTTTTGTGCCTATATAAGTTTGTGAATGCAGAGAGTTTTCATATTTTTATTTTTACTTTTTTTTTTTTTTGAGATAGAGTCTCGCTCTGTCACCCAGGCTGGAGTGCAGTGGCGTGATCTCAGCTCACTGCAGCCTCCACCTCCCAGGTTCAAGCAATTCTCCTGCCTCAGCCTCCCGAGTAGCTGGAACTACAGGAGTGCCACCACGCCCAGCCAATTCTTTTTGTATTCTTAGTAGAGACAGGGTTTTACCATGTTGGCCATGCTGGTCTCAAACTCCTGACTTCAAGTGATCTGCCTGCCTTGGACTCCCAAAGTGCTGGGATTGCACTTTGAGTTGCCAAGCCCGGCCCACATTTTTATTTATTTATTTATTTATTTATTTATTTATTTATTTATTTGAGACAGAGTCTTGTTCTGTCGCACCCAGGCTGGAGTGCAGTGGCACGATCTTGGGTTCAAGCGATTCTCCTGCCTCAGCTTCCTCAGTAGCTGGGATTACAGGCGCCTGCCACCACACCTGCCTACTTTTTGTATTTTTAGTAGAGACGGGGTTTCACCATGTTAGTCAGGCTGGTCTTGAACTCCTGACCTCAGGTGATCTGCCTGCCTCGGCCTCCCAAAGTGCTGGGATTACAGACGTGAGCCACTGCACCTGGCCCCATATTTTAATTTTTATTTTACTTAATTTTTTTCCTCAACACTAGAAGAGCAGGGAGGGTGTTTTTAAACTACAGCATTATTATGTTGCTCTTTGTCTTGTCAAGTAGGGCTTACTGTGTTTCTCTGTTGTGGAAAGTGTTATAGATGCATTTGCTTATGTAATTTGTGTATTTTCCATACCCAGTTAAATTTTATTTATTTGTTTATTTACTTATTTTGAGACAGAGTCTTACCTTGTCACCCAGGCTGGAGTGCAGTGGCACAATCCTGGCTTCCTGCAACCTCCGTCTCCTGAGTTCAAGCGATTCTCCTGCCTCAACCTCCTGGGACTACAGGTGCGCGCCACCATGCCCAGCTAAATTTTGTAATTTTAGTAGAGACGGGGTTTTGCCATGTTGGTCAGGCTGGTTTCGAACTCCTGGCCTCAAGTGATCTGCCAGCCTCAGGTTCCCAAAGTGCTGGGATTATAGGTGTGAGCCACTGTCTGGCCTATTTATTTATTCATTTATTTTGAGACAGGGTATCACTCTGTAGCTTGGGCTGGAGGGCAGTGCCATGATCTCGGCTTACTACAACCTCCACCTACTGGGCTTAAGTGAGCCTCCCACCTCAGCCAACTTTTATATATAACTTTTTCGTTGTTTGTTTTCGAGACAGTCTCGCTCTGTCGCCCAGGCTGGAGTGCAGTGGGGTGATCTCGGCTCACTGCAACCTCCGCCTCCTGGGTTCAAGCGATTCTTCTGCCTCAGCCTCCTGAGTAGCTGGGATTACAGAGGCCCACTACCACACCTGGCTAATTTTTTATATTTTTGGTAGAGACGGGGTTTCACCATATTGGCCAGGCTGTTCTCAAACTCCTGACCTCAAGTGACCTGCCCACCTCAGCCTCCCAAAGTGCTGGGATTACAGGCGTGAGCCACCACGCCCTACCTATATATAACTTTTATATAAAAGTTACTGTTTCTTACTGAAACTAATAAAAGTTATTCTAAAAATTTAACTTTGACTGGGCTCACTGCTCATGCGTGTAATCCCAGCTTTTTGGGAGGCAGAAGCTGGCAGATGGCTTGAGGTCAGGAGTTCGAGACCAGCCTAGCCAACATGGTGAAACCCTGTAAATACTGAAAATACAAAAATTAGCCGGGTATGGTGGTGCATGCCTATAGTCCCAGCTACTCAGAAGGCTGAGGAAAGAGGATCGCTTGAACCCAGGAGGTGGAGGTTGCAGTGAGCCAAGATTGTGCCACCGCACTGCAGCCTGGGCAACAAAGTGAGACTCCATCTCAAAAATAAATAAATAAATAAAATAAAATAAAAAACATGAAAAGTAGGATTGTTTTATTTTGAAATATATACTTCACTTATCCGGAAAGATGTTTACTGAGGAGCCCATGACAGTCATAATTTTCTTACTCTTTATTGGGGGGTGGTAAATACAGGAATGCAGTCAACAAGTGTGTAATGCCTAATAAAGGCAGACTTTTTTTCTCAGGAAGTAGTGTTAACTTTTTTTCCTTTCTTTGGAATTAAAATAGTTACTGAAGGGGAAAAATGTGGATTTCAAAGAGAGATTCTGCAAGATAATTTTGTGGATTTTTTTTAAACATCAGTTTTAATGCCCTTCAATAACTTGGTTCATTAAAAAAAAAAAAAGGCTGAAGTAAAAAGAGACAGGGTCTCAACACTGTTTCTTCAATGTTTGAAGAAGTTGCCTAAGTAGAGAGATTTGAGTATAGGTGAGATTGAAAGAGGAAATGTTTGGGACTAAAGGAATTCCAAACTTGTAAAGGGCCTAACCACGCCTTTCTTGACATCATCTCCCTGGCATGTGTTATTATAATTTAACTCCTCATAGGATCAACAACCATTTCCTTTGGAAAAAAAGAAAAGGGACTGTGTTTAAGTTAGGATAATTTGCCTTCCCCAACGTACTTTTCATACATTTCTATTTCTTCTCAATGTTAATATATTGAAGACTGATGGGGAGTAGGAGGTGATGAAAGTAAGGCTGACTGGTGGGTACTGCCAGATCCTCACTCTTTGAGAAGCTTGTTACCTGCAATTGTCAAGAGTGTTTACTCAGGAGAGAGAAGTGACAAACAGTACTGTAATCACTTAGTACTTCTAACAGGATAGAGAATTTTCTCTGTGTATGTTTACTACTTTTCCTTTTAGTTTCCATCAAATCAAATGTAATAGGACTAAGAATTAAGAACTTGTCGGTCTACCACCTCTTGACTGGGGCAGCTGTTCTGTTATCAGTGATAAGCTAACTCAGATGGTTAAAGTTTAGTGGTAGGCCGGGCGCGGTGGCTCACACCTGTAATCCCGGCACTTTGGGAGGCCAAAGTGGGTGGATCACCTGAGGTCAGGAGTTTGAGACCAGCCTGACCAACATGGTGAAACCCCGTCTCTACTAAAAATACAAAAAAAAAAAAAATTAGCCAAGCGTGGTGGCGGGCACCTGTAGTCCCAGCTACTCCGGAGGCTGAGGCAGGAGAATCGCTTGAACCTGGGAGGTAGAAGTTGCAGTGAGTGGAGATTGCACCATTGCACTCCAGCCTAGGCGACAGAGCGAGACTCCGTCTCAAAAAAATAAATAGGCTGGGTGCGGTGGCTCACGCCTGTAATCCCAGCTCTTTGGAAGACCAAGGTGGGTGGATCACAAGGTCAAGAGATCGAGACCATCCTGGCCAACATGGTGAAACCCCGTCTTGGCCGGGTGCGGTGGCTCACGCCTGTAATCCCAGCACTTTGGGAGGCTGAGGCGGGTGGATCACGAGGTCAGGAGATCAAGACCATCCTGGGTAACACGGTGAAACCCTGTCTCTGCTAAAAATACAAAAAATTAGCCAGGCGTGGTGGCAGGCACCTGTAGTCCCAGCTACTCGGTAGGCTGAGGCAGGAGAATGGCGTGAACCTGGGAGGCGGAGCTTGCAGTGAACCGAGATCATGCCACTGCACTCCAGCCTGGGCGACAGAGTGAGACTCCATCTCAAAAAAAAAAAAAAAAAA
>NC_045443.1:53602483-53654981 GCF_002776525.5 Piliocolobus tephrosceles
AAAAAAAAAAAAAAAAAAAAAGAAACCCCATCTCTACTAAAATACAAAAAAATTAGCCGGGCATGGTGGCAGGCACCTGTAATCCCAGCTACTTGGGAGGCTGAGGCAGGAGAATTGCTTAACCTGGGAGGCCGAGGTTGCAGTGAGCCGAGATCGCGCCATTGCACTCCAGCCTGGGCAAAAAGAGCAAAACTCCGTCTGAAAAAATAAATAAATAAATAAATAAATTTTAGTGGTGATGTCTTTCCATTGACCCCTCCTTTCCATTTTTAGCACTACTACTCTAATTTATGCCCTCATTATTGACTACCTTTACTACTGCAATAAACATCCAGCATGATCATCTTGCCTCCTATTTTTCAACTTCCCTATTCCTTGCCCCCAAGTAATTTTATACCTGTTGCCAGCACAATCTTCCTACAATCCAGCGGTCTAGCACTATTTTCTGTATAAAAAACTTCAGGTCGGGAGTGATGGCTTATTCGTGTAATCCCAGCACTTTGGGAGGCCGAGGCGGGTGGATCACCTGAGGTCAGGAGTTTGAGACCATCCTGGACAGCATGGTGAAACCCCATCTCTACTAAATATACAAAAATTAGCCAGGCATGGTGGGAGGCACCAGTAATCGCAGCTACTTGGGAGACTGAGGCAGGAGAATTGCTGGAACCCGGGAGGCCAAGGTTGTAGTGAGCCGAGATTGCGCCATTACACTTCAGCCCAGGGCCCACAACAGCGAGACTCCATCTCAAAAAAAAAACTTTAATGGCCGTATATTACCTGCTGAATAAAGTGTAAATTTCTAGCCCAACACCCACTATCTATCTGGCCTTTCCTTATCTTCCTCATCTCCCCCATCTCCCCCCTGCACCACGCCACCTTGATTCTGTTACATTTGCTCTACTAGCCAGTTACTTTAATGCAGTTTTCTGGATATACCCTTTGGTTGCTGGTTTACATTTCTTATTCCATAGAAGAATATGCAGTATGCAGTATAACAAAAAAATACAGAACAGAAACAGAACAAGGGAAAATATCAATTAGAATAAGAAGTCAGTTGGAATTAAAAGGCAAGTATAGCCAGGCACAGTGGCTCATGCCTGTAATTCCAGCACTTTGGGAGGCCAAAGTGGGAGGATCACTTGAGCCTAGGAGTTCTAGACCGGCCCGGGCAACATGGCAAAACTCTGTCTCTACAAAAGATACAAAACTTAGCTAGGTATGATGATGTGTGCCTGTTGTTCCAGCTGCTCAGGAGCCTGAGGCGGGAGGATCACCTGAGCTGGTGGAGGTCGAGGCTACAGTGAGCCGTGATCATGAGGTTGAGGCTACAGTGAGCTGTGATCATGCCACTGCATTGCAGCCTGGGCAACTGAGTGAGACCGTGTCTCAAAAAAAAAAGAAAAAAAAAAAGTCGAGTGTACAAATCATAAAATTATAATGCTGGAAGATGAGGAGTGAAGCATCGTCTTTGAATTTGTCAGTGTAAAGGTGGTTGATGACTTTGACAAGCAATTTCCAGAGGCATGGGGAGCAAAAGCAAGATTGGAATAGGCTGATGAGTGAAAAAAAGTAAGGAAGTATAGATGATATATACACACTAATCTTTTAAGAACTTTGATTAAGATGTAGAGCAGAACCCAAATAGAAAGTAGGTAAAACATCTGAATCGATGTTTATCCACAGGCTCTATGGAAAGATGCTTAACACCACTAGCCATCAAGGATATATAAAATAAAGCCACGCTGAGATACCACTTCACACCCACTAGGCTGTTTATAATGAAAAAGACAATAATCAGTAATCAAAAAGATAATCAAAAGGACAAATAACTCCTTGGCACCATGATGCCCAGGAGTTTGAGACCAGCCTGGGCAACATGGTGAAACCCCATCTCTACAAAAATACAAAAATTAGCTGGGTGTCATGGTATACACCTGCAGTCCTAGCTATTAATACTTGGGAGACTGAGGCGGGAGGATTGCTTGAGCCCAAGAGGTCAAGGCTGCTGTTCATTGCACCACTGTCTTCATTCTGGGTGACAGAGCAAGACTCTATATCAAAAAAGAAAGAAAGAGACATAATATATGTGGAGTAATTGGAACATTTATACACTTCTGGTGGGAATGTAAAATGGTACAGCTGCTTTGGAAAACATCTTGGCAAGTTCTCAAGAGGTTAAGCAAAGACCCAGGAATTCCACTCCTAGATATATGCCCAAGAGAAATGGAAATATATGTTCACACAAAGACCTGTACATAAATGTTCATAGGAGCATTATTCATAATAGTTCAAAGTGGAAACAACCCAAATGTCCATCAACTGATGAATGGATAAATAAAGTACATGGTGTGCCCATACAATGAAATATTATTCAACAATAATAAGGAATGGGGTACTAGGCTGAGTGTGGTTTCTCATGCCTATAATCCCAGCACTTTGGGAGCCCGTGGCAGGTGGATTACTTGAGCCCAGGAGCTCTAGACCAGCCTGGGCAACATGGCAAAAGCAAAATCCCATCACTACAAAAAGTACAAAAATTAGCCAGGCATGCTGGTGTGCAACACACCTGTAGCCCCAGCTACTCAGAAGGCTGAGGTGGGAGGATTGCTTGAGGCTGGGAGGTGGAGGCTGCAGTGGATCACACCACTGTACTCCAGCTTGTGCAACAGAGCAAGACTCTGTCTCAAAAAAACAAAAACAGGGCCGGGCGCGGTGGCTCAAGCCTGTAATCCCAGCACTTTGGGAGGCCTAGACGGGCGGATCACGAGGTCAGGAGATCGAGACCATCCTGGCGAACACGGTGAAACCCCGTCTCTACCAAAAAAAATACAAAAAACTAGCCGGGCGAGGTGGCGGGCGCCTGTAGTCCCAGCTACTCGGGAGGCTGAGGCAGGAGAATGGCGTAAAGCCGGGAGGCGGAGCTTGCAGTGAGCTGAGATCCGGCCACTGCACTCCAGCCTGGGCGACAGAGCGAGACTCCGTCTCAAAAAAAATAAACAAAAAAACCCAAAAACAAACAAACAAAAAAAAACACAACAATAAAAAACAAAAATCCCTAGGGGGAAAAAAAGGAATGGAATACTGATACATGCTAAATGTGGATGAACCTTAAAAACATTATGCTCATAAAAGAAGCCAGTCATAAGAGACTACATGTTGTATGATTCCATTTATGGGGAATGCCCAGAATACAGAAATCTATAGAGACAGAAAGTCGATTAGTGGTTGCCTAGGGCTTAGTGGGGAAATAGGGAGTGACTGGTAATGGGTATTGTGTTTCTTTTTGGGGTAATGAAATGTTTTAAAATTCTGGTTATGGTTGCACAACTCTGTGATCTAAGTACCATTGAATTTATGCTTTATTTATTTAGAGACAGGGTCTCACTCTGTTGCCCAGGCTGGAGTGCAGGGGCACAATCATAGCTTACTAAAGCCTCAAACTCCTGAGCTCAAGGGATCCTCCTGCCACAGCCTCCCAAGTACCTGGGATTACAGTGCCACATGCCCAGCTAATAAAAAAATTTTTTTATAGAGACGGGCTTTTGCTATGTTGCCCAGGCTTGTCTCAAACTGATGGGCTCAAGTGATCCTCCTGCCTTGGCCTCCCAAAGTGCTGGGATTACAGGCGTGAGTCACTGTGCCTAGTCCTGAATTTATACTTAAATGGACGACATGTATGGTATGTGAATTATAACTCAGTAGAGTTGTTATTTTTAAAAAAGATAGGGAGCAGAGAAATGAGATAAAAGCTGGATGAGGATAGCGGTGCTGTCAAGAGAGAATTTTCTTTTTCCTTTTTTTTTTTTTTTTTTGAGACAGGGTCAGGCTCTGTTGCCCAGGCTGGAGCACAGTGGTACAATCATGGTTCACTGTAGCCTCAACCTCCTGGGCTCGACTGATTCTCCTACCTTGGTCTCCCGAGTAGCTGGGATTACCGGCTCACGCCATCACACTTGGCTAATTTTTAAATTTTTTGTACAGATGGGGTCCCACTATATTGCCCTGGCTGGTCTCAAACTCCTGGGCTCAAGTTATTCTCCCATCTCAGCCTCCTAAAGTGCTGGGATTTCAAGCATGAGATACTGCACCTGGCTGAGATAATTTTCTTAAAGATGGGAGATGTAGGAGCCAAATATAAAGAGAATTGTGACCAATTACTTGGTACTTATTTTCAAAATATGCATATTAACATCCCACCAACTCTGATCTTTTTGTTTTTCTTGTGCCTTATGCATTCAGCCTCTGATCGTTTTTGTTGTTGTTGCTTAATTCTGGAATTGCCTTTTGTTTCATTTGTTTACTTCACTCATATTACTTAAATTTATTGAACTGCTGCAGCATGCTAGGCCCTGGGGGTAAGGCATGACAGTGGCCCTTTAAGAACTCACAGTCAAAACTCTCTTTAAAAATCCTACCCATCCCTTTAAGTTCAGTTGAAATATTACCTCTTATATAAAGCTTCTGCTAATCCCTCCATTTCCCAGCCCCAGAGGGGACTGTTTTTCCCAAAGGGGACTTTTTTCTGAAACTCCATCATGTTTTATACTTCTTAAATCGTGTTTATATGATTTTGCATTGTACTGGAATCATTTAGATAATTCTCTTATCTTCATTGCTAGAGTGTAAGCTCTTTAAGGGTAGAGACAGTGTTATTCAGTTTATTATCTCCCCAAATACCTAATGTAGCATCTTAGGCCTAACTAGTAGATACTCAAAAAATATATCCTAATAAATGTGATTAAGCTATCACATTTAGTGCCTATGGTAGGCACGAAATCAAGCTTAAGCAAAGGAAGGAAGCATTGTGTTCTATACAAACCCTGAAATATGGAGTTAGATAGATCTGAATTTATTTTTTAAGTAATTATTTATTGATTGATCTGAATTTAAATGTGGCTTTGTCACGTATTAGCTGTGTGACCAGTGCCAGGTCTTAGGTCTTAGGCTTTCTGACCTTGAATTTTTCATCTTAAAGTACTGATATATTGGCTGGGCACAGTGGCTCATGCCTGTAATCCCAGCACTTTGGGAGGTGGAGGCGGGCAGATCACGAGGTCAGGAGTTCAAGACCGGCCTGGCCAACATAATGAAACCCTGTCTGTACTAAAAATACAAAAAAATTAGCCAGGCATGGTGGTGGGTGCCTGTAACCCCAGCTACTTGGGAGGCTGAGGCAAGGAGAATCGCTTGAACCTGGGAGGCGGAGGTTGCAGTGAGCCAAGATCCGCCACTGCACTCCAGCCCAGGTGACAATGTGAGACTCCATCTCAAAAAAAAAAAAAAAAAAAAAGTGCTGATATATTTTATCGAATTGTTTTGAGGATTGGTAATGTTTATAATCACATATCAGCCTGTATATTGGCTGTTATTTCTTTTATTTTAAGAAAACATTGTGGGTCGGATGTGGTGGCTCACACCTGTAATCCCAGCACTTTGGGAGGCTGAGGTGGGCAGATCACCTGAGGTCAGGAGTTCGAGACCAGCCTGGCCAACCTGGTGAAACCTTGTCTCTATTAAAAAAATATAAAATTAGCTGGGCATGATGTTGCATGCTTGTAATCCCAGCTAACTGGGAGGCTGAGCCAGGAGAATCACTTGAACCCAGGAGGTAGAGGTTGCAGCGAGCCAAGATCATGCCATCGTACTCCAGCCTGGGCTACAAGAGTGAAACTCTGTCTAAAAATTGTGAACCTATGGAGTATAAAAGAGAAAAAAACATTGGTCAGGCGCGGTGGTTCATGCCTGTAATTCCAGCACTTTGGGAGGCTGAGGTGGGCAGATCACCGGAGGTCAGGAGTTTGAAACCAGCCTGACCAACATGGTGAAACCCTATCTCTACTAAAAATACAAAATTAGCCAGGCATGGTGGCACATGCCTGTAATCCTAGATACTAGAGAGGTTGAGGCAGGAGAATCGCTTGAACCCTGGAGGTGGAGGTTGCAGTAAACAAAGATTGTGCCATTGCACTCCAGCCTGAGCAACAAGAGCAAAACTCTGTCTCAAAAAAAAAAAAAAGAAAAAGAAAAAAATTAAATTAAAGCACCTTTTCTTCTTCTTCTAGCCACTGTTTCATTTCTCTTCTTTCCTTAACAGTAAAACATCTTGAAAGAGCTATCTATTCAAGAATCATATATACTTGCTGTCTCCAATTTATTTCCTTTCATTCTTTTTTCTTTTATTATCTTGAATATATTGTCTGATAATACAGAAGTTTACATGTAGTTATAAAGTGTAATAATAGGAGAACACCTGTAAGAGGTACTCTCAAGTACTAGACTAGATTCATTGCCTATAAATTACGTACACATGAATTTCTCCATCTCATCCTCTGCACCTCTTCTAGAGGTAACCACTGTCCTAAATTCTGTATTTATCATTATCTTGCTTTTTATTTTATTATTTTTTTGAGACTAGGCCTCACTTTGTCACTTGGGCTGGAGTGCAGTGGCTCAATCATGGCTCGCTCACTGCAGCCTCGACCTCCCTGGCTCAAGCAATCCTCCCACCTCAGCTTCCTGAGTAGCTAGGAATACAGATGTGCATCACCATGCCCAGCTAATTTTTAAATTTTTTGTGGAGATAGGGTCTCGCTATGTTGCCCAGGCTGGTCTCGAGCTCCTGACCTGAAGTGATCCTCCTGCCTTGGCCTCCCAAAGTGCTGGGATTATAGTTGTGAGCCATGGCACCCAGCCCTGTTACTTTTTTTTTTTTTTTTGAGACGGGGTCTTACTCTGTCACCCAGGCTGGAGTGCAGTGGCATGATCTCAACTCACTGCATCTTCCACCTCCCAGCTTCAGGCGATTCTCGTGTCTCAGCCTTCTGAGTAGCTGGGACTACGGGCGCATGCCACCACAACTGACTTATACTTGTGTTTTCAGTAGAGACAGGGTTTCACCATGTTGGCCAGGTTGGTCTTGAACTCCTGACTTCAAGTGATTTGGCCACCTTGGCCTCCCAAAGTGCTGGGATTACAGGTATGAGCCACTGCGCCCGGCAGCCCTGTTACTTTTTGAAAACATAGTTTTAGTTTTCTGTGGAGGAAAGTTAAGCCAGTTTACTTCTATACTCCCATTTTGGACTGAAAGTCTTCCCCAAAAAACATAGTTTTAAAATCATATTTAATTTACCTGTTTGCATTGTTGTAAGTACTTTATATAACTATCTGTAATTATATCTATATAATATATAATTATATAACTATTTTTTTCTTATTTAATCCTTACAACTTCATTATTATTATTGCCATCTTATAGATGAGGAAAAGTGAGTTACAGAGAGTTTGAAAATCATACTGCTAGTGAATGGCCCAACTGGGATTTGAACCCAGGTAATCTAGTTCCAAATCTGTGCTTGTAACCACTGCTATAGTCTCTTATTGCAGAACATAGTCTTCTGTTTGTTTTGTTTTTGTTTTTTTACTTTCAATGTTGTGTTTTCATGATTCATTCATGGTGCATGTAGATGTGTTTTATTTGTTGTTCCATGCTTTATAATATTTCATTTGTGAATATACTCTAATTTATCCATTCTCCTACCAATGGACTTTTAGATTGTTTCTAGATTTTGTTTGTTCGTTTATGCTATTTTTGAAATTGCTGTTCTGAACATTCTTCTGTATGTAGTGTCCTTGTGCAAGAGTTTCTCTTGGGTTTCTACCTAAGAGTGGGATTGCTGAGCCATCAGGTATGTGAATATTCCACTTTGGGAGATAATGCTAAATTGATTTCCAAAGTATTGTGCCAAGTCTGTTCTCATCAACAATGTATAAAATTTGTCATAGATTTACATCCTTTCCATTTTTTGATAATGTCAGACTTCTCTCATTCCCTCTTAAACCCAAACTAATTAGGCTTTTATTCCTACCACTCCACCAAAACTGCTCTTTTGAAAGTCTGCAACGACTCATGTTATTACGTAAATGTTTGTTTGTTTATTATTTTTATGACGGAGTCTCGCTCTGTCGCCCAGGCTGGAGTGTAGTGGCACGATCTCGGCCCACTGTAACCTCCGCCTCCCAGGTTCATGTCATTCTCCTGCCTCAGCCTCCCAAGTAGCTGGGACTACAGGTGCCCGCCACCACGCATGGCTAATTTTTTTTGTATTTTTAGTAGAGATGGGTTTTCACCATGTTAGCCAGGATGGTCTCGATCTCCTGACCTTGTGATCTGCCTGCCTCAGCCTCCTAAAGCGCTGGGATTACAGGCATGAGCCACCGCGCCCGGCCCCAGAAAATGCTTATTTCTTAACTTGCATCTTAACCTATCGATAACACTTGACACAATTTATCACTCTATTCCTTGAGAAACTTTCTTCATTTGACTTACAGAATACCACACTCTCCTGGTTTTCTTCTCATTTCTATGGCCTCTCTTTTTCTGGCTCCTTTCCTGGTTTCTCCTCATTTTCCTGACCTCTAAACCTTGGAGTACCCTAGAACTCAGTCCTTGACCTCTTTTCTGTCTATATTTCTCTCTTCATAGTTTTATCCAGTTCTTGGACAGGTGCAGTAGCTCATGCCTATAACCTCAGTTCTTTGGGAGGCTGAGGTGGGCAGATTGCTTGAGCTCAGGAGTTTGAGACCAGCTGGGGCAACATGGTGAAACCCTGTCTCTACCAAAAATACAAAAATTAGCCAGGCGTGGTGGTGCATGCCTGTGGTCCCAGTTACTCGGGAGGCTGAGGTGGAAGGATCACTTGAACCCAGGAGGTAGAGGTTGCTGTGAGCTGAGATTGTGCCACTGCACTCCAGCCTAGGTGACAGAGTGAGACTCCATCTCAAAAAAAAAAAAAAAAAAAAAAAATATATATATATACATATATCTCCAGTCTCATAGCTTTGAATAGCATCCATATGATGGAACTCTCAACTTGGACTGCCCTCCTGTATTTTAGATTCATATATTTAACATCACACCTGACCGTTCCATTTAGACATTAATTAGACATTTCAAACTTAACAGAGCTCCTGCTTGTTCTTTTCCTCCCTGCCCTGCCAAAACTGTTCTCCATCTCAGTAAATGGCAACTTCATTCTTCCATATGCTAAGACCAGAAACCTTAATATTATCCTTGACCTTCTTTTTCTCCCATAACTCCATATCTAATGGTATACTACTAGTATCCACTTCATTGAGCTGTTAGTAATTAATGCCTGGCACATAGTAAATGATCATTAAGGTTAACGATTGGCTGGGTGCAGTGGCTCACACCTGTAATCCTAGCACTTTGGGAGGCCGAGGCAGGTGGGTGGATCACCTGAGGTCAGAAGTTTGAGGCCATCCTGGCCAACATGGCGAAACCGTGTCTCTACTAAAAATACAAAAATTAGCTGGGCGTGGTGGCGCACACCATAATCCCAGTTATTCGGGAGGCTGAAGCAGGAGAATCACCTGAACCTGGGAGGTGGAGGTTGTAATGAGCTGAGATCGCACCATTGCACTCCAGCCTGGGCAACAAGAGTGAAACTCCGTCTCCAAAAAAAAAAAAAAAAAAAATCCCAGCACTCTGGGAGGCCAAGGCAGGCAGAATACCTGAGGTCAGGAGTTCTGCCCAGATAATTTTTGTATTTTTTGTAGAGATGGGGTTTCACCATGTTGCCCAGGCTGGTCTTGAACTCCTGGGCTCAAATAATCCCCCCACCTCAGCCTCTCAAAGTGCTGGAATTACAAGTGTGAGCCACCATGCCTGGCCTGAGCTTCTTGAAAGAGTAGTCTGTATAGAGTCTCTGTTTCCTTACCTCCCACTCTTTTTCTTAGTAAGATCCTTCCTTCCTTCCTTCCTTCCTTCCTTCCTTCCTTCCTTCCTTCCTTCCTTCCTTCCTTCCTTCCCTTTCTTTTCTCTCTTTTTTCTCCTCTCCTTCTTTCTTGTTTTTTTGTTTGTTTGAGATGGAGTATCGCTTTGTCTCCCGGGCTGGAATGCAGTGGCATGATCTTGGCTTACTGCAACCTCCACCTGGCAGGTTCAAGCAATTCTCCTGCTTCAGCCTTCCGAGTAGCTGGGACTACACGTGTGCACCACCATGCCTGGCTAATTTTTTGTATTTTTAGTAGAGACAGGGTTTCAGCATGCTGGCCAGGCTGGTCTCGAACTCCTGACCTCGTGATCTGCCACCACCCCCCGCCGCCCTCGGCCTCCCAAAGTGCTGGGATTACAGGTGTGAGCCACTGCACCTGGCCTATTTTTATGTTTAATTGTGACAAGTATACATAACATAAAATGTACCATCTTGAACTTTTTTTTTTTCTGAGACAGTTTCACTCTTGTTGCCCAGGCTGGAGTGCAATGGCACGATCTCAGCTCACCGCAAACTCCGCCCCCTGGGTTCAAGCGATTCTCCTGCCTCAGCCTCCCAAGTAGCTGGGATTATAGTTATGCACCACCACACCCGGCTAATTTTGTATTTTTTTAGTAGAGACAGGGTTTCTCCATGTCGGTCAGGCTAGTCCTGAACTCCCGACCTCAGGTAATCCACCCACCTCAGCCTCCCAAAGTGCTGGGATTACAGGCATAAGCCACTGCGCCGGCCTTTTTTTTTTTTTTTTTTTTTTTTGAGACAGAGTCTTGCTCTGTTGTCCAGGCTGGTGGGCAGTGGCATGATCTTGGCTCACTGCAACCTCCACCTCCCAGGTTCAAGTGATTCTCCTGCCTCAGCCTCCAAAGTAGCTGGGATTACGGGCACCTGCCATCACGCCTGGCTAATGTTTGTATTTTTAGTAAAGACGAGGTTTCACCATGTTAGTCAGGCTGGCCTTGAACTCCTGACCTCAAGCAATCCAATCGACTCAGCCTCCCAAAGTGCTGGGATTACAGGTGTGAGGCAGCCACCACGTCTGGCTCATCTTGAACATTTTAGTGTACAGTTCAGTAGCATTAAGTGCATTTACATTGTGCGCAACCCGTCTCCAGAATTCTTTTCATCTTACAGAACTGAAACTCTATACCCATTAAACAACTGCACATTCTCCTCTCCCTCCAGCCTCTGGCAATCACTGTTCTACTTTCTGTCTCGATGAATTTGACTACCCTAGGTCCCTTATGTAAGTGGAATTATACAATATTTTGATGACTGGCTTATTTAACTTGGTATAATGCCCTCGTGGTTCATCTATGTTGTAGCATGTGTCAGTGTTTCCTTGCCTTTCACCCTGAATAATGTTTCATTGTATGTTCAGCATATAGCACATATTTGTTTATTCATTTGCCTATTGATGGATACTTGGGTTGCTTCTACCTTTTGGCTGTTGTGAATAATGTCGCTATGAACTTGAGTGTACAAATTCACTCAAGTGTCCCTTTGAGACACTGCTTTCAATTCTTTTGGGTATATACCCAGAAGTAGAATTGCTACATCATATGGTAAGTCTATTTTTAACTTTTTCAGGAACCACTGTCCTGTTTTCAGTGCTGCACAGGGTTCCAATTTCTCTGCATCCTTACCAACACTTGTTGTTTTCTGCTTTTTTTTTTTTTTTGACAAGTAGCCATCCCGATGGGTGTGAGGTGGTATCCCATGGTTTTGATTTCTGTTTCTCTAATGATTAGTGATGTTGAACATCTTTTCGTATGCTTATTGGTCATTTGTAAATCTTCTTTGGAGATAAGTCTATTCAAGTCCTTTGCTTATTTTATTTTATTATTTTATTTATTTACTTATTTGAGATGGAGTTTTGCTCTTTTTGCCCAGGCTGGAGTACAATGGCATGATCTCGGCTCATTGCAACCTCCACCTCCCGGGTTCAAGTGACTCTTCTGCCTCAGCCTCCTGAGTAGCTGGGATTACAGACGTGCACCACCACGCCCAGCTAATTTTTGTATTTTTAGTAGAGATGGGGTTTTGCTATGTTGGCCAGGCTGATCTCAAACTCCTGGCCTCATGTGATCCACCCACTTCAGCCTCCCAAAGTGCCTGGAATTACAGGCATGAGCCACCACACCCAGCCCATCTTTGGGATTTTGATAGGGATTACATTGAATCTGCAGATTACAGGCATAAGCCACCACACCCAGCCCATTTTGGGGAATTTGATAGGGATTACGTTGAATCTGCAGATTGCTTTGCATAGTACTGATATCTTTTTTTTTTTTTTTTTGAGACGGAGTCTGGCTCTGTCGCCCAGACTGGAGTGCAGTAGCGCGATCTCGGCTCGCTGCAACCTCCGCCTCCTGGGTTCAAGCAATTCTCTGCCTCAGCCTCCTCAGTAGGTGGGATTACAGGTGCCTTCCACCAAGCCCGGCTAATTTTTGTATTTTTAGTAGAGACGGGGTTTCACCATCTTGGCCAGGCTGGTCTTGAACTCCTGACCTCGTGACCCACCTGCCTAGGCCTCCCAAAGTGCTGGGATTACAGGCGTGAGCCACCGTGCCCGGCCCTGATATCTTAACAATGTTAATGCTTCCAATCCATGAGCATGGAGTGTCTTTCCATATATTTGTGTCTTCTGCAGTTTATTTTAGTAATGTTTTTAGCTGTCGCTGTACAAGTCTTTTGCCTCCTTGGTTACCCTTATTCTTAAGCGTATTATTATTTTTGGTGCTATTAGAAATGGAACAGTTTTCTTAATTTCCTTTTCAAATCATTCGTTGTTAATTATATAAAATTCAGAAATTCTTTTTTTTTTTTTTTTTGAGACAGAGTCTTGCTCTGTTGCCCAGACTGGAATGCAGTGGTGCAATCTCAGCTCACTGCAACCTCCGCCTCCTGGATTCAAGCAATTCTCCTGCCTCAGCCTCGCAAATAGCTGGGATTACAGGTGCATGCCACCATACCCAGCTAACTTTTTGTATTTTTAGTAGAGATGAGGTTTCACCATGTTGGCCAGGCTGGTCTGGAACTCCTGAACTGAAGTGATTTGCCCTCCTCAGCCTTTCAAAGTACTAAGATTACAGGCATGAGCCACTGCGCCTAGCCAGAATTCAGCAATTCTATAAGTCTACTTTTGTGTATTGATTCAGCAAATCAGATATTGCCTTTCTGTTATAGAGGGTAAAGATTCATTTATTTTAAACCCCATGCCCTTATGTTCCAGCCTCCCCTTTCTTCCCAACTTCCGTGTATAAGTTGTGTCAGATTTTTTTTTTTTTTTTTTTTTTTTGAGACAGAGTCTCGCTCTGTCGCCCAGGCTGGAGTGCAGTGGCCGGATCTCAGCTCACTGCAAGCTCTGCCTCCTGGGTTCACGCCATTCTCCTGCCTCAGCCTCCCAAGTGGCTGGGACTACAGGCGCCCGCCACCTCGCCTGGCTAGTGTTTTGTATTTTTAGTAGAGACGGGGTTTCACCGTGTACGCCAGGATGGTCTCGATCTCCTGACCTCGTGATCCACCCGTCTCGGCCTCCCAAAGTGCTGGGATTACAGGCTTGAGCCACCGCGCCTGGCCTGTGTCATGATTTTTAGTTAAATCAGTATTCAGTATTTATATTATGATTTTATAAGTATTATTTCTAGCTAAGCTGTATAATATGCTACGATAATAGTTCCTTTGTTCAATTTTTGTTTTCCCTGGAGTGAATAATTACCTTGTTTCTTAGTTTTATTTTATATAATAGACAGCATTTTTACATACCAGTTACTGTTCTTTTATTTTTTTTGAGATGGAGTTTCGCTCTTGTTGCCCAGACTGGGGTGCAAAGGCGTCATCTCGGCTCACTGCAACCTCTGCCTCCCAGGTTCAAGCGATTCTCTTCCCTCAGCCTCCTGAGCATACCAGTTACTGTTCTGAGCCCTTTATAAAATTTAACTCACATAAACCTAAAAACTGAGAGGCTGGATGTTTCATTACATTCCAGCGTCACTGGCCTTCTCTTCCCTCCAAAGTCCCACCGTATAGCTTTTAACTGTGTTGTTCCCTCTTTCTGGAACGATCTCTTTCATTCTCCGAATGACTAGTTTCTTCTCATCCTTGAAGTCTTTTGTACTTGAATGTCATCTTTCTGACTAGTCTAATGAAAATAGGCCACAGCCTTCTTTTTTTTTTTTTTTTTTGGTAGCCCATTTATCACATAGTTAATTATTAAATTATTTTATGATTATTTGATTAATGTCTCTCTCCCCACTACATACCCCTGAAAATTTCATTAGGGCCCAAACCGTGTCTGGTTTAGCTAAGCATCTTGTCCTTGGTACCTGATGCAGTGCCTAGTACTCTAACGTGATGAATAGATGTCAGCTCCTTTTATGTTTCAGGCACCATGATAAGAGTTTTACATGTATGTATGAGTGTATTTATGTATTTATTTGTATTTACATATATTTAGTTATTTATTTATTGCAGAAGGGGATCTCACTTTCTCTCCCAGGCTGGAGTGGAGTGGTGTGATCATAACTCACTGCAACCTCAAACACCTGAGCTCAGGTGATCCTCCTGCCTTAGCCTTCCATGTAGCCGGGACTGCAGGTGTACACTAACACACCCAGCTGATTTTTTAAAAATTGTTTTTTTAGAGACAAAGTCTCACTATGTTGCCCAGACTGATCTCAAACTCCTGACTTCAAGTGATCCTCCCACCTCAGTCTTCAGAGTAGCTGGGATTATAGGCAAGAATAACCACACCTGGCTGCCTGCATTTATCTTAATCCCCACAACAGTCCTATTTCATAGGTGTTGCTAACTATCCCCATTTTATAGGTAAGGTCAAGCAACTTATCCAAAGTCACACAGCTAGTACAAGACAATGGTAGAGTTAAACCTAAATCTTGGTTGTGCTCGGTGGCTCATGCCTGTAATCCCAGCACTCTGGGAGGTCAAGGCAGGAGGATCACTTGAACCCAGATGTCAAGACCAGACTAGGTAACAGGCCAAGACTAAGTCTCTACAAAAATTTCAAATAGTATCCAGGTGTGGTAGCATGCGCCTGTAGTCGAGGCTACTCAGGAGGCTGAGGTAGGAAGTTTGCTTGAGCCCAGGAATTCGGGGCTACAGCGAACCATGATTGTGCCACTACACTCCAGCCTGGGCAGTAGAGTGAGACCTTGACTCAAAAAAGAAAAACCACACACCCCAAAAACCCCTAAGTCTCTGTGACTTTTGAGCCAGTGTTTTAACCATTTTCTGTTGATTAATGGGATTTATAGTCAAGAAAAATACTTTTTAAAAAATTGAGTAAACATTGATTCCTTGCCTATTCAGTTGCTGAATGAACAGTGAAAAATTAAGTAGTTATATAAAGAGTGAATCTGATTTTTCCTCATTTTGTAAAATAAAGACATTAATTAGGAATGGAATTGATTACTTTAACTCAAATTGAATTACTATTAAATTATTATTTTACAAATAATAGGATTTGCAAACTGATAGGGCTGTACTCTAACCTTTACCCCATTATTTCAGTTACCAAAAATAACATTTGCATAGCTCTTAAAGATTGTTGGGGTTTGAGGGTTTCAATCTGAAGCATTCCTCTTACTTCAATCCAGTTGAGAAATACGAAAAAAGTTTGACAGATGGAAATAAAGTAACACTCATTACAAATAAAACTAATATTCAAGAAGATAGCTTGTATTTGTGGGCTAGTAGATGTTCTAATACTGAATCCAGAATTAGACAGATTTATCCACCTAAATACAAGCAGTGCTTGAAAACCAGACAAAAACCTATGGACTTCCTCATGTGGGCACTTACCCCTATAAAATTTGACCAGTTCAGAGTAGCAAAGCTGAGTGTGTACTCCCTGCAGCCAGCTGGATCTCAAAATAGGAAGGAAGGAGCTGTGTTTTTCTTCTAGTCACTAAGAAGGGAGGGGTGATATGCTAAACACTTGGCTGTCTACATTGAAAGAAACATCTGGAGTAGGGAATAAGTGTTTTTCCCTGCTAAGATGATAACAACCCAGAGAGAAGCAAGAGTCAAAAAATAAAATAAACATACAAAATTTTAGAAGATGATACAAGATTCTCTTGATTGGGTTCCATTTTCACTTATCAGATCAATGCTTAAATCTAGTAACTTTATTTTATTTTTTTTTTTGAGATAGAGTCTCGCACTGTTGCCTGGGCTAGAGTGCCGTGGCACAATCTCAGCTCACTGCAACTTCTGCCTCCCAGGTTCAAGCGATTCTCCTGCCTCAGCCTCCCTAGTAGCTGGGATTACAGGCATCCGCCACCACGCCCAGGTACTTTTTTGTATTTTTAGTAGAGGCAGGGTTTCAACATGTTGGCCAGGCTGGTCTCGAACTCCTGACCTTGTGATTTGCCCACCTCAGCCTCCCAAAGTGCTGGGATTACAGGTGTAAGCCACTGTGCCTGGCCTAGTAGATTTTGTTTTTTGAGACAGGGTCTCATTCTGTCATCTTGGCTGGAGTACAGTAGCATGATCACCACTCACTGCAACCTCAACCTCTGTGGACTCAGGTGATCCTCACACCTCAGCATCTAGAGTAGCTGGGACTACTTATGGGCACATGCCACCATGCCCGGCTAATTTTTGAATTTTTCTTTCTTTTTTTTTTTTTTGTAGAGACAAAGTTTCGCCATGTTGCCCAGACTGGTGTCGAACTCATGGGCTCAAGGGATCTTCCCACCTTGGCCTCCCAAAGTTCTGTGATTACAGGCATGAGCCACCGCACCTGACTCTAGTAGACTTTTTGATGATTGAGGTAAAATGATAAACTAAATCCCTTTACCTGTTTTTTGGTGTCATTTTAGACTACTGATTTGAACACATTTAAACTATGGGTTTAAAAAAAAAATTGGGACATATAGTTAATGAAAATCATTGACCGTCCCTGTGTTTCTTTCTCTCTCTTTTTTTTTTTTTTTCCTGTTTTTCTTGTTTTTTTTATTCGGGGTTTCACTCTGTTGCCTAGGCTGGAATGCAGTGGCCCGATCTTGGCTTACTGCAGCCTCAACCTCCCTGGCTCAAGTGATCCTCGCAGGGCAGCCTCCTGAGTAGCTAGGACTACAGGTGCACACCACTATGTCAGGCTAATTTTTAAACTTTTTCGTAGAGGCAGGGTCTCCCTGTGTTGCCCAGGATGGTCTCAAACTCCTGGGCTCAAGCAATCCTCCCATCTCCATCTCTCAAAGTATTAGGATTATAACCGTCAGCCACCATACCTGGCCTCTTTATTTATTTTTTAACCATCCCATATTTCATTTCTTTTTATTGTTTTTATTTATTTATTTATTTATTGAGATGAAGTCTCACTGTGTCACCCAGGATGGAGTGCAATGGTACAATCTTAACTTACTGCAACCTCCGTCTCCTGGGTTCAAGCAATTCTCCTGTCTCAGCCTCCAAATTTCTTTTTTTAAAAATTTTATACACAGACAGTATCTCACTGTGTTTCCCAAGCTGGTCTCAAACTCCTGGCCTCAGTGATTCTCCTGCCTTGGTTTCTCTGTGTTGGGATTACAGGCATGAGCCACCACACCCAGCCCCATACTTCATTTCAAAGTGTCCATGAAGGCCAGGCACAGTGACTCACGCCTGTAATCTCAACACTTTGGGAGGCCGAGGCAGGTGGATCACCTGAGATCAGGAGTTCAAGACCAGCCTGGCCAACATGCCTGGTGCATGCCACCACACCTGGCTAATTTTTGTATTTTTAGTAGAGACAGGGTTTCACCATGTTGGCTAGACTGGTCTTGAGCTCCTGACCTTGGGTGATCCGCCCACCTCAGCCTCCCAAAGTGCTGGGATTATAGGCGTGAGCCACCATACCCGGCCATAGAGTCACCTTTTAAAACCAGCTATAGGCCAGGTGTGGTGGCTCATGCCTGTAATCCCAGCACTTTGGGAGGCCAAGGCTAGTGGATCACAAGGTCAAGAGTTCGAGACCAGCCTGACCAACATGGTGAAACCCCATCTCTACTAAAAATACAAAAATTAGCCAGGTGTGGTGTTGAACGCCTATAATCCCAGCTACTCAAGAGGCTGAGGCAGGAGAATCGCTTGAACGCGGGAGGTGGAGCTTGCAGTGAGCCGAGATCACACCACTGTACTCCAGCCTGGGCAACAGAGTGGGACTTCGTCTCAAAAAAAAAATCCATCTATGCTGGACAGTTATGTGGCATGTATTCTCTGCCTCAGACTCTGTTTTAGAGATGCCTTTCTTGTTTTACATTGCTGTTTTTAGGAAGAGGAGTTGCAGGAAATATTTGTTTATTTCTCTTACATGATTTGAGCTTCAATAAAATATATTTATTTTGTGACTGACTTTTCTACCTGGAAATGAAGTAGAGTGATGCCACCTAGGCTGAATTCTGTGCCAGTTCATGGTAACTTCTGGTAACCTAACGTCTCAAGATAGTTTTCAGTAGTTGGAATGTCTTCTTCTGTCTACCCATCCTCATCACATTTTGTTGTTGTTGTTGAGACAGGGTCTTGCTCTGTTGCCCAGGCTGTAGCACAGTAGTGCAATCATGGCTTAATGCATCCTCAGCCTCTCAAGTTCGACGATCTTCCCACCTGAGGGAACTGCCCAAGTGGGAACTGCCCATTTGAGGAACTGCCCAAATTGGGCAGTGCCCATTTGAGGAACTGCCCAACTGTCCTCCAAAGCAGCTACATCGTTTTGCAAATGCCATAAGTGGTACATGAGGTTTCCAATTTCTTTACACCCTTCAGAACTTGTTATCTGTCTTTTTTATTATAGCCATTCTATAGGTATGAAGTGATAGCTTGCTGTGATTTTGATTTGCATTTCCTTGATGACTCTCCATTAAAAGTTTATTATTCTGGGCTGGGTGCGGTGGCTCACATCTGTAATCCTACCACTCCTGAGTAGCTGGGACTACAGGCACATGCCACCATGCCCAGCTAATTTTTAATTTTCTTTTTTTGGTAGAGACGGGATTTTGCCATGTTGCCCAAGCTGGTCTTGAACTCCTGGGCTCAAGCAATCCACCTGCCTCAGACTACCAAAGTGTTGAGATTATAGGCCTGAGGCACCACACCTGGCCCTCATCACATTTTTTTTTTGACTATATATTTTAATTTCAATAGTTTTGGGGGTACAGGTGGGTTTTGGTTACATGGATAAGTTCTTTAGTGGTGGTTTCTGAGATTTTAGTGCACCTGTCACCTGAGCAGTTTACAGTGTACCCAATATGTAGTCTTTTATCCTTCACCCCCTTCCAGCCTTCCCTCCCAGTCCCCAAATTCTACATTATGTTACTCTTGTGCCTTTGCATCCTCATAGCTTAGCTCTCATTTATAAGTGAGAACATATAATATGCAGTTTTCCATTCCTGAGTTACTTCATTTAGAATAATGACCTACAGCTCCATCCAAGTTGCTGCAAATGACATTATTTTGTTCCTTTTTATGGCTGAGTAGTATTCCATGGTGTATATATACCACATTTTCTTTATCCACTTGTTGGTCGATGAGCACTTAGGTTGGTTCCATATCTTTGCAATTGCAAATTGTGCTGCTATAAACATGCACCTCATCACATTTTTATAACAGCTCTATTGAGATATAATTCACACATCATACAATTTAAAGTTCACACATCATACATTTAAAGTATACAATTCAGTGGTTCTTAGTTTATGCAGTTCTGCATCCACTACCATAGTCAATTTTAGAACATTTTATTATCCCCCAAAGGAAATCCTACCCACTTACCTATCACCACTTAATCCTCCCATTACTCCTCTCCCATTGCCCTAGGTAGTCACTAATTTACTTTCTGTCTCTATAGATTGCCCTATTCTGGACATTTTATATAGATGGAATCATGCAACATGTGGTCCTTTGTTACTGGCTTCTGTCTCTTTGTATAATATTTTTAGGCTTACTTCACATTGTACCATGTATCAGTACTTTCTTCCCTTTTATGGCTGAATAAATATTTCATCATATGAATATATCACATTTTATTTATCCAGTTATCAGTTGATAAACATTTGTCTTGTTTCCACTTTGGGCTATTATGAATAGTGCTTCTGTGAAATTTGTGTACAGGTTTTGTGTAAGCATATGTTTTCTTCTCTTTTTCTTCTTTTCTTTTCTTTTTTTTTTTTTTTTGAGACAGGGTCTCGCTCTGCTGCCCAAGCTGGAGTGCAGTGGCAGGCTCTTGGCTCACCGCAATCTCTGCCTCCTGGGTTCAGGCAATTCTTGTACCTCAGTCTCCTGAGTAGTTGGGATTACAGGCATGCACCACCACACCCAGCTAATTTTTGTATTTTTAGTAGAGACAGAACTTCACCATGTTGGCCAGGCTGGTCTTAAACTCCTGGCCTCAAGTGATCCAACTGCCTCAGCCTCCCAAAGTGCTGGGATTACAGGCTTGAGCCACCGCACCTGGCCCTGTGTGGGCATGTTTTCAATTATCTTGGGTGTATACCCAGCAGCGGAGTTGCTAGGTCACATGGTAACTCTATGCTTTAACCATTTGAGGAACTGCCCAACTGTCCTCCAAAGCAGCTGCATCGTTTTGCAATGCCATAAGTGGTACATGAGGTTTCCAATTTCTTTACACCCTTCAGAACTTGTTATCTGTCTTTTTTATTATAGCCATTCTATAGGTATGAAGTGATAGCTTGCTGTGATTTTGATTTGCATTTCCTTGATGACTCTCCATTAAAAGTTTATTATTCTGGGCTGGGTGTGGTGGCTCACATCTGTAATCCTAACACTTTGGGAGGCCGAGGTGGGTGCATCATTTGAGGTCAGGAGTTCAAAACCAGCCTGGCCAACATGGTGAAACCCCGTCTCTACTAAAAATATTTTTAAAATTAGACAGGCATGGTGGCAGGTGCCTGTAATCCCAGCTACTCAGGAGGCTGAGGCAGGAGAATTGCTTGAACCCGGGAGGCAGAGGTTGCAGAGCCAAGATCGCGCCGCTGCACTCCAGCCTGGGCAACGAGAGTGAAACTCCATCAGAAAAAACAAAAACAAAAAAAGTTTATTGTTCTGGCTGGGCATGGTGGCTCATGCCTGTAATCCCAGCACTTTGGGAGGACAAAGTAGGAGGATTGCTTGAGTCCAGGAGTTTGAGACCAGACTGGGCACATAATGAGTCCCTGTCTCTATTTTTCAAAAATAATTAATTATTGTTCTGCTTATCCTTTCAAGGCCCAAGTGTCTTTTTTGAGAGGCTTCACCCTCAGGAATTGTGTCTTTTTTCATATTCTTATACCATTAGTACAAATATTTTGTTCTGACTTTTCTTTTCTTTTCTTTTTTTTTTTTTTTTTGAGACAGTTTCACTCTTGTTGCCCAGGCTGAAGTGCAAGGGCATGACCTCAGCTCACTCTGCAACCTCTCCCTCCCAGGATCAAGTGATTCTCCTGCCTCAGCCTCCCAAGTGGCTGGGATCACAGGTGCGAGCCATGGCACCCAGCCCATTCTGCTCCTTTTCTAGATCGTAAGCTCTATTTGTGAACTTGTTAGTGACTCCTTGTGGATGTGCATTTAAATTTATTATGTACCTCCCTGTGGAGTGTGTTAATAAATAAATATATTATGAAATATTTCACTCATACGCCATTCAACTATGAGTCCCCACAGCATCAAGCAGTGTTTATACATAGTTGGTATTCAAATATTTGCTTGGCTGGATGTGGTGGCTCACACCTGTAATCCCAGAACTTTTGGAGGCCACCAAGGTGGGCAGATCACATGCAGTCAGGAGTTCGAGACCAGTCTGGCCAAAGTGGTGAAACCCCATCTCTACTAAAAATATAAAAATTAGCCAGGCATGGTGGCACATGCCTGTAATCTCAGCTCCTTGGGAGGCTGAGGCAGGAGAATTGCCTGAACCCAGGAGGCAGAGGTTGCAGTGAGCTGAGATTGCACCACTGCACTCCAGCATGGGCAACAGAGCGAAACTCTGTCTCAAAAAACAAACCAACCAACAAATATTTGCTGAATGACTGAAATAGTGCAAAGGATCTCATGGGTAATTATTATGGGTTCTGTTACTTCTCAGAGAAAGTGAACTTTCTCCTATTGGGTGATACAATGACTTGGACCCCAGGAAATAATGTATTTTAGGCAAACATTCAGATAAGTTATATGTCCTGGAGACCACTGGCTCCAGTAATATGTCTTGTGGATCATCCACATTCTGGTTGCATTAGCAATTTTGATGTTAGGCCGCTGGATTGTGTATCTGTGAGACTTTTTAGGGATTTATTAACATGATACTCAATTAGAAAACCCTGTGTTTATTTCACTTATTTTAACAAATATCTGTGCCTATTATGTACCAGGAACTTAGCTAGGTATCAGATGTGGGGTCCGGTTTTCTCCTGCTCTGGCAGTTCATAGTTAAGGACCCAGGGTGAGGATGACTTTGATGGCAAATGAATGGATACAGGATTCATAAACTTTATGAAACTAGACTAAATGAGCACTTGATCAGAGAGCTTAATTTTCAGAAATACAACTTCTTTATTTGTTTTGTTTTCTGAGACAAAGTCTAACTCTGTCACCCAGGCTGGAATGATCTCGGCTCATTGCAACCTCTGATACCCAGGTTCAAGTGATTCTCATGCCTCAGCCTCCCCAGTAGCTGGGATCACAGGTGTGCACCATCATGTCTAATTTTTGTATTTTTAGTAGAGACGGGGTTTCAGCATGCTGACCAGGCTGGTCTTGAACTCCTGGCCTTAAGCAATCCACCTGCCTCTGCCTCCCAAAGTGCTCGGATTACAGGCTCGAGCCACTGGGCTGGGCCAGAAATGCAGCTTCTTTAAAGACAATGTTTTACTTATACTAGATTATAATTATAAGTAGCTCATCTGATTGGATCATTCTCTTAAAAGATCTGATGAAAACCTAGTGATTGGGAAGTAGGCATTGTGCCACCCTATCATTATAATCTCTTGAAAGAGAGCAAACGGAAGGACACTCTCTTTTCTCCTTGTTTCATGCGACTCAATAAGACAGGAAACATGAAGTTTCTGCTATAGGAACAGGGGGATTCAATTTTTCTTTTTCTGGGTAAAAGATGAAGAAGTTATATATTTTTATGTCCACGTCCCACCAGCCTTTCCCCTAGATTAGTGAGTGTTCTGGGGAAGGGAAGGATAGGACTGTATTATCACTCACACTAGTCTGAAATGGTTCTCAGGGGCCATCAGTCTTATGTCAAGCCCTATGCTAGAAAATGAAGAGCCAGGCAGGGCGCGGTGGCTAACACCTATAATCCCACCACTTTGGGAGGCTGAGGCGGGCAGATCCAGCTGAGGTCAGGAGTTCGAGACCAGCCTGACCAACACGGAGAAACCCCGTCTCTACTAAAAATACAAAATTAGCAAGGTGTGGTGGTGCAAGCCTGTAATCCCAGTTACTCAGGAGTAACTGAGTAGCTGAGGCAGGAGACTCACTTGAACCCAGGAGGCAGAGGTTGCAGTAAGCCAAGATCATGCCATTGCACTCCAGTCTGGGCAGCAAGAATGAAACTCCGTCTCAAAGAAAAAAAAAAGGAAAAAAAAGAAAATGAAGAGCCAAATTTTTTCCTTAATTCTCCTGTACTGTGGTGGATTTCATAAACTGCAGCAGATTCTAAATCTTAAATCTCATTTGCTATTTATTGATATGTCTTAAATGTCATTTTCATGTGAGAATCAATGTCAGGGTTATTAGAGGACCTGAAGTGGCTGAATTGTCAGTTCTCCAGGTTTCTCTTAAGAAAGGGATAGACTAGACCAGGCGCAGTCATATCTGTAATGCCGGCCATTTTGGAGGCTGAGGTAGGCAGATTGCTTGAGCTCAGGAGTTTGAGACCAGCCTGAGCAACATGGTGAAACCCTGTCTCTACAAAAAATACAAAAATTAGCCAGGTGTGATTGTGTGTGCCTGTACTCCCAGCTACTCAGGAGGCTGAGGTGGGAGGATCACTTGAGCCCAGGAGGTTGAGGCTACAATGAACTGTGATTGTGCCACTACATTTCAGCCTGCCTAGGTGACAGGTTGAGACCCTTTCTCAAAAAAAACACAGGCCAGGCACGGTGGCTTACGCCTGTAATTCCAGCGTTTTGGGAGGCCGAAGTAGGTGGATCACATGCGATCGGGAGTTTGACAGCAGCCTGGCCAACATGGTGAAACCCTGTCTCTACTAAAAATACAAAAATTAGCTGGGTGTGGTGGCACACATCTGTAATCCCACCTACCTAGGAGGCTGAGGTAGGAGAATCGCTTGAACCTAGGAGGCGGAGGTTGCGGTGAGCCGAGATCGCACCATTGCACTCCAGCCTGGGTGACAGCAAGACTCCGTATCAAAAAAAAAAAAAAAAAAAAGAAAAAAGGAAGGGAAGGGAAAGGCTGAAGCAGGAGGATCACTTGAGGCCAGGAGTTCAAGACCAGCCTGAGCAACATAGCAAAAAATTTAGAAATTAGCCAGGTATGGTGGCGTGCACCTGTATTCCTAGCTACTTGGGGCACTGAAGCAGGAGGATCACTTGAGCCCAAGAGTTTGAGGCTGCAGTGAGCTATGATTGCGCATCACTGCACTCTAGCCTGGGTGACAGAGCAAGACCCTGTCTCAAAAAAAAAAAAAAAGAAAAGAAAAAAAAAAATGGGGATAGATCTCTGCTCTAACATCCATGAGTTTGCTTCACTCCTTTGAATGGCATGCAGTTTTATTTGGCTCCTAGAAAATGAAACGCAGGTTTTTACTCATAACCTTGGTTTATGCTCATGAGGTGGAATGGCGGAAGTCATTTGAATTAGTGGCATTTAGAAGAGGACTCATAATTGTGCTATGCCCCTCATGATTTCAAGATTTAAGCAGAGCCATCACATGTGACCTAAAATCTTAGATGTCTGGGATGATATTAGATTTGCTTTTAGAAGTAAGGAATGGTAGCTTATCATCATGTAGCAAAGAAATATGTAAAGATATCCAGTAAAAGAGTATTCTAGGTATGTGTCTTCGTATGTAGTAGACTGGAAGTGAATGGGCAACATTAATGGGTTTATATAGAGAGAAATGACATGATCACATATACTTGAGAAGGCTAATGCTAGCTGCATTACTGAGGGTGGTTTGGAGGTGTAGGAGAACAGAAGCAGTCAGACAAGTTAAGAGATATTAGAAATAAGGGAATTCAGGAAAAGGTGCAGAAATTAATTTTAGACTTGCAGAATTTGAGATTACCTGCTTGATGGATATATGTTGAATGCTTTCAGAATAAACATAGGTTAATTCATTCACCTAGTAAACATTTGAGTACTTGAGGCCAGGCATGGTGGCTCACGCCTGTAATCCCAGCATTTTGGGAAGCCGAGGTGGGCAGATCATCTGAGGTCAGGAGTTCAAGACCAGCCTGGCCAACATGGCAAAACCCAGTCTCTACTAAAAATACAAAACTTACACAGGCATGGTGGCATGCGCCTGTAGTCCCAGGTACTTGGGAGGCTGAGGCAGGGGAACCACTTGAACCCGGGAGGTAGAGGTTGCAGTGAGTCGAGATCGTGCCACTGCACGAAAAGCCTGGTAGTGTGACGACGAGTCTTGAAGTTTGATTTATTAACTGAAAGCTAATGTATTGCCTTAAAACCATAGGCATGTAAAGTAGGTAATGTTTTTAAAAAGTTCTAGTATTTCACTGATTTTTTTGTGTGAAATGCAGGAATTTCAATTTTATTCCCTGGAGGTGGGAAGTAGTCTCAAGGCTGGGGCTTTGTTGACTTCGGATCTGCCAGTGAAACCTAGACAGGTACCCACTTACCAAGACAGAAAAGGAAACTTTGATTGATCATTCAAATTCAAAGCAGAATGCTAGGGAACAGCAGATTTAAGGTTAGTTGGATGACCGGAATTTAGCATATAAAGATGTGTGAAGATACCCATGTGAAAAGGACATTTCTATTTCCCAGAAGCGTCACTCCCTTCTCAGAGTGAGTAGCCACACATAAAAGCAAAAGGAAAGCAAGAGAGGTAGGATAATTGAGACAGTAGACATAAAATCCTTAGCACAGGCCAGGTGTAGTGACTGACACCTGTAATCCCAACACTTTGGGAGGCAGAGTCAGGAGGATCCCTCAACCCCAGGAGTACGAAACCAGCCTTGGCAACATAGCATGTCTCTACAAAATTTAAAAATGTAATGGCAAGCACCTGTAGTCCCAGCTACTCGGGAGGCTAAGGTGGGAGGATTGCTTAAGCCTGGGAGGTCAAGGCTGCAGTGAGTCACGATCATGCCACTGCACTGCAGCTTGGATGACAGTATAAGACCCTGTCTCAAAAAATAAATAAAATACTTAGCACCATATACAAGTACCAAATATCAGTAATAGTTATTCTTTTAAAATTAAGAGTCTTTGGCCGGGCATGGTGGCTCACGCCTATAATCCCAGCACTTTGGGAGGCCGAGGCAGGCGGATCACGAGGTCAGGAGATCAAGACCATCCTGGCTAACATGGTGAAACCCCGTCTCTACTAAAAATACAAAAAATTAGCCGGGCGTGGTGGCAGGTGCCTGTAGTCCCAGCTACTTGGGAGGCTGAGGCAGGAGAATGGTGTGAACCCGGGGGGCAGAGCTTGCAGTGAGCCAAGATCATGCCACTGCACTCCAGCCTGGGCGACAGAGCGAGACTCTGTCTAAAAAAAAAAAAAAAATTAAGAGTCTTTTTTTTTTTTTTTTTTTTAAGACAGAGTCTTGCTTTATCCCCCAGGCTGGAGCGCAGTGGTGCAATCTCGGCTCACTGCAACCTCATCCTCCTGGGTTCAAGTGATATTCCTGTGTCAGCCTCCTGAGTAACTGGGATTACAGGTGCCTGGCTAATTTTTGTATTTTTAGCAGCGACGGGGTTTCACTATGTTGGCCAAGCTGGTTTCCAACTCCTGACCTCATGTGATCTGCCTGCCTCGGCCTCCCAAAGTGCTGGGATTACAGGCATGAGCCACTGCACCCTGCCAGGAGTCTTTTTTTTTTTTTTTTTTTGAGACAGAGTATCACTCTATGAAGCCATCCTCGCACCCCAGTCTCTTAAGTAGCTAGGACTGCAGCCATGCACCATCATGCCTGGCTAATTTTTGTATTTCTTTGTGTGTGCGTGTGTGTGTGTGTGTGTGTGTGTGTGTGACAAAGATCATTCTGTTGCCCAGGCTGGAGTGCAGTGGTGTGACCTCTACTCACTACAACCTCCACCTCCTGGGTTTAAGCAGTTCTCCTGCCTCAGCTTCCCCAGTAGCTAGGATTATAGGCACACGCCACCAAGTTAGGCTAGTTTTTATACTTTTAGTAGAGATGAGGTTTCACCATGTAGCTAAGTTGGTCTCAAACTCTTGACCTCAGGTGATATTCCCACCATGGCTTCCCAAAGTGCTAGGATTACAAGCATGAGCCACTGCACCCAGCCTAATTTTTGTATTTCTTTTAGTAGAGGTGAGGTTTTACCATGTTGCCCAGGCTGGTCTCAAACTCCTGGGCTCAAGCGATCCATCCACCTCGGCCTCCTAAAGTGCTGAGATTAAAAGTTTGAGCCACTCAGGCCTGTAATCCCAGCACTTTGGGAGGCCGAGATGGGCGGATCACGAGGTCAGGAGATTGAGACCATCCTGGCTAACATGGTGAAACCCCGTCTCTACTAAAAAAATACAAAAAACTAGCCAGGTGAGGTGGCGGGCGTAGTCCCAGCTACTCGGGAGGCTGAGGCAGGAGAATGGCGTAAACCTGGGAGGCGGAGCTTGTAGTGAACTGAGATACGGCCACTGCACTCCAGCCTGGGCAACAGAGCGAGACTCTGTCTCAAAAAAAAAAAAAAAAAAAGTTTGAGCCACTGTATCTGATCAAGAGTCTCTAAAAATTGAGTCTTTTTTAAGAAAAGAATTCTTGTAATTTAATTTTTTTTTTTTTTGAGACAGAATCTCGCTCTATCACCCAGGCTGGAGTATAGTGACACAATCTCGGTTCACTGCAACCTCCACCTCCTGGGTTCAAGCGATTCTCCTGCTCCAGCCTCCTGAGTAGCTGGGACTATAGGTTCATGCCACTATGCCTGGCTAATTTTTGTATTTTTAGTAGAGACAGGGTTTCAGCATGTTGGCCAGGCTGGTCTTGAACTCCTGTCCTCAAGTGATCTACCCACCTTGACCTCCCAAAATGCTGGGATTACACACATGAGCCACCGCACCCAGCCGAATGTTTCTAAAATTAGAATGAAGGGCAAAATTCTCCTTCCTTTGCAAGTATAGATAATTCACCCATATTGAAGTGTCATCTGTCTGCAGAGGCTTGATATTTCCCCTATCAGCTGTCAAGGATGCAGGAGAACTTGAGATGCCTTTGTGGAAAGCACATTTAAAGATTTAGAGCTTTCTCTTCACAATAGCAAAGACATGGAATCAACCCAAATGCCCATCAATGATAGGCTGGATAAAGAAAATCTGGTACATATATACCATGGAATATACTATGTGGCCATAAAGAGGAACAAGATTATGTCCTTTGCATGGACATGGATGGAGCTGGAAGCCATTATCCCTAGCTAACTAATACAGGAACAGAAAACCAAATATTGCATGTTCTTGCTTATAAATGGGAGCTGAACAATGAGAACACATGGACATAGGGAGGGGAACATCACACACTGGGGCCTGTTGTGTGGACAGGCGGGGGAAGAGCATCAAGACAAATAGCTAATGCATGTGGGGCTTAGTACCTAAGTGATGGGTTGATAGGTGCAGCAAACCACCATGGCACCTGTTTCTCTATATAACAAACCTGCACATGTATGCTGGAACTTAAAATAAAATGTTTTAAATAAATAAAATAGTAATATGAACATTGGTAATAGTGGTACTAAACAGCTTAGTTTTTTCATGTAATAGTATATTTTTAGTGATGTGGCATATCATTTTTAATGGTTTACATGATACTCTTTTTATGTATGCACTATAATTTATGTAACCAGTCTTCTCACTGATGAGTATATGCTTTTTCAGTATTTTACTATTATAAACGAATGATGCAATGAATATCCCTGTACATATATATTTGTGCACATATATAAGCACCCCTACAAGTGGAATTTCTGAATAAAAGGATATATACACTTGAAAAGATTTAAGGCTTTGAGGCAGGCAGCCAAGTACCTGGATACCTACTCCGTGAGCTGGCCCTGAATATCTTGAGGACTACCTTTCTCTGACTCAGAAAGTTACTTTTGTTTAAATTATATAGCAATTCCTTCTGTTTTGTTTTTCTTTAATTGTCTAGGACTGAGACTGAGATCTTTAAGGCATAATATTAAGAAGACTTTGGTACAAAATTAGCTGGGCGTGGTGGCGCATGCCTGTAATCCCAGCTACTGGAGAGGCTGAGGCAGGAGAATCACTTGAACCCAGGAGGCGGAGGTTGCGGTGAGCCAATATTGCGCCATTGTACTCCAGCCTAAGCAACAAGAGCAAAACTCCGTCTCAAAAAAAAAAAAAAGAAGAAGAAGAAGACGACCTTGATCAGGTATGGTGGCTCATACCTGTAATCTAAGCACTTTGGGAGGCTGAAGTGGGAGGATTGTTTGAGGCCAGGAGTTCAAGATCCACCTGGGTAATATCGCAAGACTCCACCTCTAAGAATTTTTATTTTATTTTATTTTATTTTATTTTATTTTATTTTATTTTGAGACCAGGTCTCACTCTGTCACCCAAGCTGGAATGCAGTGACACGATCTCAACTCCCTGCAACCTCCACCTCCTGGGTTCCGGTGATCCTCCCACCTCAGCCTCCTGAGTAGCTGGGATTACAGGCGCCCACCACCATGCCCAGCTAATTTTTGTATTTTTAGTAGAGACAGGGGTCTCACCATGTTGCCAGGCTGGTCTCAACCTCCTGGCCTCAAACAATCCTCTCACTCAGTCTCCCAAAATGCTGGGATTACAGGCATGAGCCACCACACCCAGCCAAAAATGTTTTTTAAAATTAGCCATGTGTGGTGGTGTGTGCCTGTAGTCCTAGCTACTCGGGAGGCTGAAGCAGGAGGATCACTTGAGCCCAGGAGTTTGAGGTAACAGTGAGCATAATCATGCCACAGCACTCCAGCCTGGAAGACAGAGCTAGACTCTGTGTCTTAAAGAAAAAAAAAAAAAAAAAAGAGGAAGAGAGAGAGGGAGTGAGAAATACCTCAATTCACTATAAATTGGTGGTGTGGTATTTAAAGAGTACACAGGGTAGTCACAGTGGCTCACTCAGACCTGTAATCCCAGCATTTTGGGAGGCCAAGGCTGGAAGACTGCTTAAGCCCAGGAGTTCAAGACAAGCCTGGGCAACATGGTGAGACCTGAAAAATGATAAATAAAGGATAGAGAATTATGCTGTAAGATACCCTAAAAAAATATCTGGGGATCATAAGATCTAAAGTATTTAATGTAAAAGTATGTCACTGTAATCTCCTCTTATATTAAACATTACTTTGTTTTTTTAGCTTTTTTATTTTTTGGTTTTTATTTTTTGAGACAGAGTCTCACTCTGTCGCCCAGGCTGGAGTGCAGTGGCATGATCTTGACTCACTGCATCCTCTGCCTCCTGAGTTCAAGCGATTCTCCTGCCTCAGCCTCTGGAGTAGCTGGGATTACAAGCATGCGCCATCACGCCCAGCTAATTTTTGTATTTTTAGTAGAGACGGGGTTTCACAGTGTTGGCCTGGATGGTCTTGAACTCCTGACCTCAGGTGATCCACCCATCTCAACCTCCCAAAGTGCTGGGATTACGAGTGTGAGCCACCTCACCTGGCCTGTCTTTTAGCTTTTAAGCAGCTGCTGAGAACTAATACTAACCACATTCCGGACTATATTTAAGGCCAAAATAACATGAAAGAAGTATAGAGGTAAAACTGCTCCCTTGGTAGTTCACTTTATCAGTGATTGAGCAGAGCTGAGAAGACAGCTTATTCATGATGATGATATTAGCTGACAATATTAACTGATGATATTATTTATTCATCAATAAATATTTAATGTCTGCCATGTGCTAGTCACTATGGATTCAAAGATAGGCAACTCAGACAATTTTCTGCTTTATGGAGTTTACAGTCAGCAAAACCACTGTGGGACTGGCCCCTCTGCTCAGGAGGTAAATTCTTTAGGCTTTTTGCTCTGTAGTGAGCCATTGCCTACCTTAGCCTTCATCTTTCTATCAATTTGGATATAAATGCATTTATGATGCTCTTCTGTTGAAGAATTAGAACTTCCTCAGCTGAGAAGCTTTAAAAGGGAATCCATTGTAGGGCTCTGGAGAAACCATAGCTTCTTTTTATTCTTCCCTTCTCCAGTAAGAATATGTCAGTTCCCTGGGTGCTCATACATATTACCCCTTTCTCTCTTACATATTATAGGTAAACATATTATTAGTTTACAGGGTCTTTTTCTCCAAATTGTTTTAGGAAGCTAGATAAGCTTTACTTAGGGGCTTCTTTCTTAACCATTTCTCCCCCCTTGTATTCTCTTACCCTTAAAAGTGAATATTTTTCTACCATTTTTCTTTGTTGTCAAACCTATACAGCAATTTCAGAAGGTACGTGAGAATAGCAAGAGATGAAAGTTGTTTTATAGTAAGCAATGGCTCACTACAGAGCAAAAAGCCTAAAGAATTTACCTCCTGTTCAGAGGGACCAGCCCCACAGTGGTTTTGCTGACTGTAAGCTCCATAAAGGCAGAAAACTTGTTTTCTTCTGAGCTATATCTTCTTTTCTAAGAATTTTTTCAGGCCTTGTAGTAAGTTTATTATTGACTAAGTCATATTTTTAAACTATAGCTAAGACCTTAGTATTAAAACCAAGATGTTAACTATGGTAGCAAACCAATAGCCTCTTTTTTTTTCTTTCTTTCTTTCTTTTTTTTTTCTGAGAGGGAGTTTCACTCTTGTTGCCCAGGCTGGAGTGCAGTGGGCGATCTCAGCTCACCGCAGCCTCCACCTCCTGAGTAACTGGGATTACAGGCATGCACCACCACGCCCAGCTAATTTTATATTTTTAGTAGAGGTGGGGTTTCTCTGTGTTGGTCAGGCTGGTCTCGAACTCTCGCTCTCAGGTGGATCCACCTGCCTCAGCCTCCCAAAGTGCTGGAATTACAGACGTGAGCCACCTCGCCTGGGTTTTTCTTTTTTTTCTCTTTTTTTGAGACGGAGTCTCACTCTGTCATCCAGGCTGGAGTGCAGTGGTGCGAGCTCGTCTCACTGCAAGCTCTGCCTCCTCCCGGGTTCACGCCATTCTCCTGCCTCAGCCTCCCTAGAAGCTGGGACTACAAGCACACACCACCATGCCCAGCTAATTTCTGTATTTTTAGTAGAGACGGGGTTTTGCCATGTTGGCCAAGATGGTCCCCGTCTCTTGAGCTCATGATCCGCTAGCCGCGGCCTCCCAAAGTGCTGACATTACAGGCCTGAGCTACCACAGCCAGCCTTTTTTTTTTTTTTTTCTTTTGGGACAGAGTTTTGTTTTGTCACCCAAGGTGAAGTGCAATGGTGCAATCTTGGCTCACTGCAACCTTCGCCTTCCCGGTTCAAGCGATTCTTCTGCCTCAGCCTTCCATATAGGTGGGATTACAGGCATGCGCCACCAAGCCCGGCTAATTTTTGTATTTTTAGTAGAGACGGGGTTTTGCCATATTGGCCAGGCTGATCTTGAACTCCTGACCTCAAGTGAACCATCTGCCTCAGCCTCCCAAAGTGCTAGGATTACAGGCGTGGGCCACTGCACCCTGCCTCGGCTAATTTTTGTATTTTTTGTAGAGATGGGGTCTTGCTATATTGCTCAGGCTGATCTCAAACTCATGGGTTCAAGCAGTTGTCTCACCTCAGCCTCCCAAAGTGCTGGGATTACAGATGTGAGCCACTGTGCCTGGACCAGTGTATTATTGCAGAACTAGTAATTAAATGGAAATTTTTTTTTTTTTTTTTTTTTGAGACAGAGTCTCGCTCTGTCGCCCAGGCTGGAGTGCAGTGGCCGGATCTCAGCTCACTGCAAGCTCCGCCTCCTGGGTTTATGCCATTCTCCTGCCTCAGCCTCCCGAGTAGCTGGGACTACAGGTGCCCACCACCTCGCCTGGCTAGTTTTTTTTTTTTGTATTATTTTAGTAGAGACGGGATTTCACTGGGTTAGCTAGGATGGTCTTGATCTCCTGACCGCGTGATCTGCCCATCTCGGCCTCCCAAAGTGCTGGGATTACAGGCTTGAGCCACCGCGCCCGGCCTTAAATGGCAATTTCAAAGTGATTCTTTTTAAAATTTATTTAACTTTTATTTTAAGTTCATGGGTACATGTGCAGGTTTGTTATATAGGTAATCTTGTGTTATGGGGGTTTGTTTTACAAATTATTTTGTCACCCCGTTATTAAGCCTAGTAACCTATTAGTTATTTTTCCTGTTCCTCTCCCTCCTCTCACTCTCCGCCCTCGGACAGACCCCAGTGTGTATTGTTCCCCTTAATGTAAATATGTGTTCTCATCATTTAGTTCCCACTTATAAGTGAGAACATGCGGTATTTGGTTTTCTGTTCCTGTGTGAGTTTGCTAAGGATAATGGCCTCCAGCTCCAACCATGTTCCTGCAAAGGACAGGATCTCATTCTTTTTTATGGCTGCATAGTATTACATGTGTATATGTACAACCTTTTCTTTATTCAGTCTACCACTGATGGGCATTTTCGTTGATTTCATATCTTTACTATTGTGAATAGTGCTGCAGCGAACATACACATGCTTGTGTCTTTATGATAGAATGATTTCTATTCCTTTGGGTATATATCCAGCAATGGGATTGCTGGGCTAAATTATATTTCTGTTTTTAGGTCTTTGAGGAATCACTACATTGTCTTCCACAATGGTTGAACTAATTTGCACTCCCACCAACAGTGTATAAGTGTTCCCTTTTTTCCATAACCTCATAACCTCACCAGCATCTGTTAGTTTTTTAATGCTAGCCATTCTGACTGTTGTGAGACGATATCCCACTGTGGTTTTGAGTTGCATTTTTTTGAGGGGGCGGGGGAACGGAGTCTCGCCCTGTCACCCAGGCTGGAGTGCAGTGGCATGATCTCGGCTCACTGCAACCTCTGCCTCCCAGGTTCAAGCAATTCTCCTGCCTCAGCCTCCTGAGTAGCTGGGATTACAGGTGAGTGCCACTACACCTGGCTAATTTTTTTTTTTCCTGCATTTTTAGTAGAGACGGGGTTTCACCACATTGGTCAGCTGGTTTCGAAGTCCTGACCTCGTGATCCACCTGCCTCAGCCTCCCAAAGTGCTGGGATTATAGGCGTGAACCACTGCGCCCGGCCTGCCTTTCTTTTTTTTCAAATGCTGTGTCACCCAGGCTGGAGTGCAGTGGCGCGATCTCAGCTCACTGCAAATTCCGCCTCCCAGGTTCATGCCATTCTTCTGCCTCAGCCTCCTGAGTAGCTGGGACTACAGGCGTCCACCACCATGCCAGGCTAATTTTTTTGTATTTTTAGTAGAGATGGGGTTTCACCATGTTAGCAAGGATAGTCTCGATCTCCTGACTTCGTGATCCACCCGCCTTGGCCTCCCAAAGTGCTGGGATTACAGGTGTGAGCCACCACGCCCAGCCTACAGAGTGTTATCTGGGAAATCCTAATGTAAGTGCTGGCAAAAAGAGGGAGAAAGGAATAGGAAATATAAAGGATGTATTAAAAGCTACAACAGGATTTTAAGTCTTTGGGCTATCTCAGAATGTGGTATTGGATTTCTTCTTCTGTGCTAAAATATGGAGCTAAGGAACAAACTATGTGTGTCCAAGTGAGTGCACATTTGTGATTATATATAGTTTGGAATCATTTTTTCAAGAGGGCCAGGATCTTCCTCACTCTCCAACATGTAAATGTATAATCCTTCTACCTCTTCCTCATGTCTCCCTGCAGCCATATGTGTCACTGGCTCAGCAGATGGCACCACCTAGCCCAAGCAACAGTACACCTAACAGCAGTAGTGGAAGCAATGGAAATGACCAGCTGAGCAAAACCAACCTATACATCCGAGGATTGCAACCAGGCACTACTGACCAAGATCTTGTCAAGCTGTGTCAGCCGTAAGTTGGAGTGCATGTGGGTAGGCTTCCAGGGACAGTATAGATTTGGTTTTGAGACATGGTCTCATTATGTTGTCCAGGCTAGTCTTGAACTCCTGGGCTCAAGTGATCCTTCTGTCTCAGTAGCTGGGATTACAGACGCATGCCACCACCCCTGGCCTTGCCAGCTCACTTATCCTAAAAGGCAATGGCATTTTGTTTCTACTCCATAGACACATAGAAACAAAAGACACATAGCATTTTGTTTCTACTCCAGAGACTCAGTAGCCTCTCTCTTAAAAAATTCTACCTGCTACTGGTCAGGTGCGGTGGCTCATGCCTGTAATCCCAGCACTTTGGGAGGCCAAGGCAGGCGGATCACGAGGTCAGGAGATCAGGACTTTCCTGGCTAACATGGTGAAACCCCGTCTCTACTAAAAATACAAAAACATTAGCCAGGCGTGGTGGTGGGCGCCTGTAGTCCCAGCTACTTAGGAGGCTGATGCAGGAGAATGGTGTGAACCAAGGAGGCAGAGCTTGCTGTGTGCCGAGATCATGCCACTGCACTCCAGCCTGGGCAATAGAGTGAGATTCCGTCTCAAAAAAAAAAAAAAAAAAAAAAAAAATTCTACCTGCTACTGATATATATTATAAAGCTTTTATGTGTTTCTTTAAGGAAAGCCAGTGTGGGACGGGCCTTTAAAGCCTAATATCCAGCTTTCTTTCCAGTACCTCCCCCAACCTGATGGTCTTAGTGGAAAGTTGCTGTCCTTACACCTTGAATAGAAAAGTTTAGTATCTCTATAGATGTTAGTTAGAAGGCATGAGAGAGCTGGCAGTGGGGATGGAAGAAAGTGGGACTCGCCAATCAAATCATGTACTTCGGAGACTTTCTGCTGCTGGAGATATTCCTTGGGAATGGAGACCTCAAATTAGCAGATAAAGAAGGTGGAGATAGAAGCAATTGCTGTGCATCTACCCCGTGAAGACCCCTCAGAGTTCTTTTTAGTAGATTTGAATCATGGAATTGCCCAGTTAGGAACGTTGGAAAAATGACAAGAGTGCACAGATGTCCAGCTCAAAAAATAATAAACAATAAAAAATAAAGTCTGGTGTATATCTAAAACTGGTCCTTGGGCTGAGCATGGTGGCTCACACCTGTAATCCTAGCACCTTGGGAGACCAAGGCAGGAGGATTGCTTGAGCTCAGGAGTTCAAAACCAGGCTGGACAACATAGTGAGACCTTGTCTCTATAAAAAATATAGTAAAAATATATATTAAAAAAAATTTTTTAACTGGTCCATTATCTCAGCTTACCTTGCTAGAAAGGTATGTAAGTGGAACTAAGGGGACTGTCTTGGACTGGTAATTTTTGAGAGGTGGGAATTGGCAGATATGTTGGTTTATGAGGGAGGGAAACAGTATCATATCAATCTAGGTCCTTGATTTCTAAATTTTGTTTCTTGTAGTAAATATAATGTGCTACAGAAATTCTCTCACATCACAAGACAGAGAAGAATCTTTTTTTTTTTTTTTTTTTTTAAGACTGAGTCTCAGCCTCCCAAGTATCTGAGATTACAGGCACACACCACCAGACCTGGCTAATTTTTTTTTTTTTTTTTTTTTTTGCTAGAGATGGGGTTTTACCATGTTGTCCAGGCTGGTCTCAAACTCCTGACCTCAGGTGATCTGCCCACCTCGGCCTCCCAAAGTGCTGGGATTACAGGTGTGAGCCACTGCACCCTACTCAGAGAAGAATCTTGATTAGATTTTACCATATATTCGTTCCTCAGTATCTGTGGGAGATTTGTTCTAGGACCTCCTCTGTCCCCCTGCATGGATACCAAAATTCACCGAGTTCATGTCCCTACCCATTTTTTTTGAGACAGGATCTTGTTCTGTCACCAAGGCTGGAGTGCAGTGGTGTAATCACAACTAACCATAGCCTCCAGGGCTCAAGCAATCCTCCCACCTCAGCCTCCTGAGTAGCTAGGACTACAGGTACATGCCACCATGCTTGGCTAATTTTTTGTATTTTTTATAGAGATGAGATTTCATTGTGTTGCCCAGGCTGGTCTCAAACTCATGGGCTCAGTCATTCCTCTTGCCTTGGCCTCCCCAAAAGCTGGAATTACAGACATGGGCCACTGAGCCTGGCCTCAAGTCCCTTAGATAAAATGGTGTAGTGGCCAAGCACAATGGCTCACACCTGTAATTCCAACACTTTGGGAGGCCAAGATGGGTGGATCACCTGAGGTCAGGAGTTTGAGACCAGCCTGGCCAACATGGTGAAACCCCGTCTCTACTAAAACTACAAAAATTAGCTGGGCGTGGTGGTGGGCACCTGTAGTCCCGGCTACTCAGGAGGCTGAGGCAGGAGAATCGCTTGAACCCAGAAGGCAGAGGTTGCAGTAAGCTGAGATCACGCCACTGCACTTCAGCCTGGGTGACAGAGCAAGACTTTGTCTCAAACATAATCAAAATAAAATAAAATTGTGTAGTATTTGCATGTAACCTATGCACATGCTCCTATATACATTAAAATTATCTCCAGATTACATATGATACCTAATACAATACCAATGCCATGTAAATAAATGTTATACTGTATTGTTTAGGGAATAATGACAAGAAAAAAGTCTGCATATGTTCAGTACAGATGCAACCATCCTTTTTAAAAAATATATTTTAACTGATTTTAGGTTAAGGGGTACATGTGCAGATTTGTTCTATAGGTAAACTCGGGACTCAGGTATTTGGTGTATAGATTATTTCATCACCTGGGTACTAAGCATAGTACCCAGTAGTTATTAATTTAGTTTTTTTTCCCTGAACCTCTCTTAGAAGAAAGGCCTTTTTTTTTTTTTTTTTTCCTGTATATTTTCAATCCATGGCTGGTTCAATCCACAAGTGGGAATCCCACAGATACAGAGTGATTTTTATTTTGCCGTTCTGAGCAATTGCCTTATTTTTTGCTGAGTCTGAAGCATAAGTATAGTCAAGGGCAGCATGTAGGATTGAAGTAAGGAGCCCAAAAGGGGACTGTGGAGAGGCAGGAGTGAGGCAGGGATGAAAGAGGTGCCATAGGAGTCCTGACGAGGAGACTGAGCAGAGCAGGTGGGTAGAGCTCTCTGTCTGCTGTGAGCAGGGAGTTAAGCCTTTCTAGGAAGGATGTTTCTCATGCGTAGAAGGACTTCCTGCCTTTGTCCAGTTGTCTCTCCCTGGGTTGTAGAGGAAGTAAATATTGCTGGATCCTAAAGTCTGGTATGTGGGAAGGAGAGGCGTGGAGTCTAGGACTGGAACTCCTGGTTCTCAGAGGGGCTCCTTCAAGGAAGCAGCAGCAGTGACCCAGCTGTTGCCAGCTGCAGTGGAAATTCTGAGCTCAAAGTCTCAGCTGCTAGACCACAGCAAGCTCCACCCTGGGGCCTTCATAGGGATAGCAGCACTTGTGTCCTCGGCCCCATAGTCAGACTTCTCAGGAGTCCCTCCCCTTGCCTAAACTTGGGAATGAATCCAAGTATGTAGCCTGGAAGGGCTAGGGTGGCCGCATCCATCCTCACCCTCCTTTTAATGTGTTCTGTTCCCAGCTTCCAGGGCATTGCTTGGCTTATTCTGTCTAATCCTTTGGATCACAGAAGTTCCACTAAAAAAGTCAGTGAGATGCTGCCAAGGAGTGAAAACAAATCAGTCATCATATGTTCTTTAGGGATGGAAGGAGAGATGGGAAAATTGCTTGTTTGGGGTATTGTTCTCAAATTCAGTCCCTGCCAACTATTTTCAGTTAGCTCTTGTACTTCTGACTTTGTTAGTGATTTCTGTTCTGTCTCTTTAATAGTTTCACCCTCCTGGAGTGGAATGCAGAGGCTTTTTTCTAGTGGAACACCTCTAATACAATCCCTGATCTGTGATACACTGCTACTCAAGTTTTAGAAGTTCCATGTGACTCTGCTACCAGAGTATAATTTTCAAAAAATTGAAAAAAACAACTGTCAGGCTGGGCACAGTGCCTCATACCTGTAATCCCAGCTGTTTGGGAGACTGAGGCAGGTGGATCACTTGAAGTCAGGAGTTCGAGACCAGCCTGACCAACATGGTGAAACCCTGTCTCTACTAAAAATACCAAATTAGCTGGGCGTGGTGGTGCATGCCTGTAATTCCAGCTACTCGAGAGGCTGAGGCAGGAGAATCGCTTGAACCGGGGAGGTGGAGGTTGCAGTGAGCCGAGATCGTGCCACTGCACTCCAGCCTGGGCAACAAGCGCGAAACTCTGTTTCAAAAAATGAAAAAGAAAACATAACTGTCATGCAAATATAAAATGAACAAGTGTCAGAGATTTTTATAACTCGTTAATGAGGGAACCAACCAGCAGGATGGCAAAATGAGTTCAAAGAACATTTGAGGAACTATAGGAAATGAAGAAAGAATATTGGAATAAGATTGCTACATTAGATAAAAACTGGTTTATGTCCTATAGGATAGTAAAGCCACTAACCTTTGCAATTATTTTTTCTACTGTACAGAAATAATTTACATTTTTACTGGACAAAAATCTATAACTTGGCCAAGTGTGGTGGCTCACACCTGTAATCCCAGCACTTTGGGAGGCTGAGGCGGGTGGATCACCTGAGGTCAGGAGTTTGAGACCAGCCTGGCCAATATGACGAAACCTCATCTCTACTAAAAATGTAAAAATTATCTGGGTGTGGTTGTGTGCACCTATAATCCCAGCTACTTGGGAGGCTGAGGCAGGAGAATCACTTGAACCCGGGAGGCGGAGGGTGCAGTGAGCTGAGATCGCGCCATTGCATTCCAGCCTGGGCAACAAGAGCAAAACTCTGTCTCAAAGAAAAAGAAGAAGGAGAAGCAGAAGGAGAAGGAGAAAGAGGAGGAGGAAAAGAAGAAAAGAAGAAAAGAAAAGAAGAAGAAGAAGGAGGAGGAGGAGGAGGAGGAGGAGGAAGAAGAAGGAGGAAGAAGAAAGAAGAAAGAAGAAGAAGAAAGGATATGCAGCCCTTTGGCCTTATCACCAAAATTTAGACTTCTTTTGTTTATAAGATGATTTTCTTAGAGCTGGGCATGGTGGCTTTCAGCTGTAATCCCAGCACTTTTGGAGGCCAAGGCAGCAGGATTGCTTGAGGCCAGGAATTAAAGACCAGCCTGGGCAGCATAGTAAGATCCTATCTCTACAAATAATTTTTTAAATTAGGCGGACATTGTGGTGTACATCTTTGGTCCCAGCTATTCAGGAGGCTGAGGCAGGAGAATTGCTTGAGCCCAGGAGTTCGAGGCTGCAGTGAACCATGTTCACACCACTGCACTCCAGCCTGGGCAACAGAGCCAGACCCTGACGCGCACACACACACACACAATTTTTTTTAATACTACAGTTCCCACTCCCCTCCCTAACACTCTCAAATCTTAACAGTGAGAAATAGAAGTCTTAGAGTAAGGCAAAGAGAGGTATTATAGTTGAGGTTCCTTGAGTATAATAATAATAGCAATTAAAATTTTTAAGTGCTTACCATGTGGTAGACATTAATGATTTGTGCTTATTCATTTCACATTCCTAACAATCCTATCTCCATTTTACAGATGATGAGGCTGAGACACCAAAAGGTTAAATGACTTGTTCAAGATCACACATAACTAAAATGTGGCAGAACCAGCATTTGAACCAAAGCAATTTGGCTCAGGTTGACCTTCAGTTAAAGGGGTCAGTGGAGGGGTGATGGGAATAGGGTATCAGAGAAGAACAATGTCTATAGTTTTTCATAGGATCCGTGGTGTTTTCCAAAAGAAAAGAAGTAATAGCAAGGATTCTTTTTAGTCCTCAGGGAATTCCAGCCAGCGCTCTGCCTCTACACACTCTTTTGTGTGGACATTGCCAAGCTTCTTTCCCCAAAAGACAGTCATCTCTTTCCAACTAGTGTCTGAGTCTTAGCTGGGAAAGAAGAGAGAAATGTGTTGGTATTATAAGGACTACAGTTACCTTATTTCTTTTAGGTACCTTTGGGGAGGATGGGTTTATATTAAGTGTGGCATTTTTAACCCATTTCTTTCTTTTCTTCTTTTGAGATGGAGTCTCGCTCTGTCATCCAGGCTGGAATGCAGTGGTGCCATCTTGGCTCACTGTAACTTCCACCTCCCAGGTTCAAGCAATTCTCCTGCCTCAGCCTCCCAAGTAGCTGGGACTACTGGCGTGATGCCCAGCTAATTTTTGTATTTTTAGTAGAGGTGAGGCTTCATGATGTTGGGCCAGGCTGGCCTCAAACTCCTGACCTCAAGTGATCCTCCAGCCTCAGCCTCCCAAAATTCTGGGATTACAGGTGTGAGCTACTGCACCCGGCTCCCATTTCTTTTTTATTTTTATTAAGGCTTGAGTAGGAAAAGTTGGACCATGGAAAGGGCATGGATTTGTCGAGATGTCTGAATCTCTGTCCTATTCTTAGTCTCTGCCCCCAGATTATTACTTTGCATTTTCCTTTCCCTTAGATATGGCAAGATTGTTTCCACTAAGGCCATACTGGACAAGACCACAAACAAATGCAAAGGTGAGAGAACAACTGTCCTTGGTGATGGAGAGCACCAGTAAGTGAGGCCATCCCTTGCCACTGCCCTTTACTGCTGAGATTCCTGAGTCTACAGTGTCAGCGAGGAGTCCCTGAAATTTTTAGGCTTAAAAGATTAGGAGATATTTAGATTATTTGGTGACCAAATAGCTAGAGCTGAAAATGCTGTTTAGGGCCCCAAGGCCAGAAGACTGTACAAAACACCTTTGAGTCTACTGAGCTTATTCTGGACTTTGTATTTCCCTGGATGAAGTGGTAGAAGTGGGTGAGATTTCCTTCTGCTTAGCAAAGCCATGTAAATGCCTTTTTTTGGGAGTGTTTTCGTGGGTGTTATTTTCTGAGGGTCAGTAGTTTTGTTGGGGTTTTGAGCAGTTCTAGATAGAACTGGAAGAGTGGAAGGAAGAGAAAGGCCTATAGGTTGGGCTGGTGAGGGACTTCTTCCAGCAGGTGGCTGGTGGTCTGCTCTGGAGAGGCTGCATTCCCCACATGCCTAGCATTTCTGGGGTATATCAAGAAAAGAGAGGAGCGAATTCTTTTAGAGGTATAGGGGGGCTTTGGGTTATTAGAAGAGCCTAGTTCCTGAAACCTCAGATTTCTTAAGGGGGAGGGAGAAAGGCAGGGACACCAGAATAGCTCATTGCCTTGGCATTCTTAGCCACAAACTAGATCACATCTCAGGGTTTGAGGAGCATGTGGATAACTACCTGAAACCTCTCAGTAGCTCTTTCTCCCTCCCATTTCTGTTGCATGGATCATAACCCTTCCTCTGTCTCCTGAAAAGCCTGGACCTCCCTGTGTTCCTTACACCTCCCACTTCCTAGTGATGCTGTTTCTCTGTTCCAGGCTATGGCTTTGTAGATTTTGACAGCCCTTCAGCAGCACAGAAAGCTGTAACAGCACTGAAGGCCAGTGGTGTACAGGCACAGATGGCAAAGGTAAGGGTACTACCCCATGTCTGTTCCTCCAAGGGGTTTGTGGTTAGCACCAAAGTTCCAGTTCTAAGGTTTCCAGAGGGCTTACGAACCATGAAATTGAGTGGGCAAGGGCTATCCACAGTGCTTTCTAGACAGTCCATGAGCACCCCTGGCTGCTGGAGGAAGATGTATTCAAAGTCTGTGGCAGGTAGCTCTATCAGCTCTGTTACTCTCACCAAGTTATTGGCAGCAAGAAAGGTAAGGCGGCCTCTTCCAGTACTCCTGCTGCTTCCCTATTTTCCCTGTATTATTCACCCTGGCCCCACTTCCCTACCGGACAGTTTGTGGTGGTTTTGCAGCATTCTCTAAACAAGTCAGTTGTGCAACTCAGAATTTCAGAACAATGCTCTCCACCTCCCAGTGTTGTTCCCCATAGGGGCTGGGTAGTGGGCTGGGGAGGCAGGAGGGAAGCCACATCAAGGGAGGAAACTGTCCCTTCTCCTCAGATCTGTCTGAAACTGTTGTCTTCACCTAGACTACTAGAAATCTAGAAGCTTTTCTCTCACTTCTTCTGTTAGGTGGGATTGTCCCCTTGCCTTTCTATTTAATTTTATTTATTTATTTATTTATTTATTTATTTATTTTGAGACAGAGTCTCCCTCTGTTGCCCAGGTTGGAGTGCGCGATCTCGGCTTACTGCAAGCTCCGCCTCCCGGGTTCATACCATTCTCCTGCCTCAGCCTCCCAAGTAGCTGGAATTACAGGCGCCCACCACCACGCCCGGCTAATTTTTTGTATTTTTAGTAGAGACAGGGTTTCACCATGTTAGCCAGGATGGTCTAGATCTCCTGACCTTGTGATCCACCCACCTCGGCCTCCCAAAGTGCTGGGATTACAGGCATGAGCCACCGCGCCTGGTCATCCCTTTGCCTTTCTGAAGCTGTTATGAGTATTATACATAGAGCTTGTGAGGCAGGCCTGCTAGACACCTTTTCTGTAATAGTTAAAGAAAAAGAAAACAAAAGGAAAAGGCAGAAGAGGATTAAGGTTGCTGGTGACCACCACTGTTTAGGGCAGTGTGACTGCTTAAATTCTTAAAAATACAACTATTGGATGATATTGCCATCTTGCACATTCTGTCCCCTGAAAAGGCTCTCCTACCTCTTCTTCCAGGAGGAAAACCCTCTGGCAAAAGCTCAAAGGTTTAGGAGCCTTCAGGGTCCTAGGAGACTGTAGCTTTCAGGGCTCCATGGTGACCCAGTGAACTCCACATCTGGCTCTTTCCCTGTTCCCTTCTCCCCTCTTCCTACTCTTCCTCCATCAGGTAGTGAACAGGCATTCCTACTTAGAGGATTCTGCGTGGCCTGGCCAGAAAAGAAGTGGGGAGGGACTGCTCAAACAAGCCAGCCAAGGAGCAAGGCAGTCTGAGGGAATCCAGCCTCGGGCACCACACCGGCTGCTGGGGAGAGCGGGAATGCTGCTCTGCCTGTTTCTCAAAGAGACAGCCAAACACCATTTATGACTTGTATGATGGGCTTGTATAGTACTAGAAATATTAAATCTGCGCTTTTCCCTCCTGGAACTCAATATACAACCCATGGTAGTGGGACTGGGTGTTAACAAATAGAATAATCTCTGTTTATGTGGGACCGTTCCTATAGTCTCTTTTCTGAAATGTCATTTGTGAGGAGGGCTAAGGGTGGGAGAGGGATAAGAGATGTGAGCCTCATTTTCTCATTGTTATTTCCATAGCAACAGGAACAGGACCCCACAAATTTATACATCTCAAACCTCCCACTGTCAATGGATGAGCAGGAACTGGAGGGGATGCTGAAGCCCTTTGGCCAGGTTATCTCTACCCGTATCCTTCGAGATACCAGTGGGACCAGCAGAGGTGTCGGCTTTGCAAGGTGAGGATGGCAGGAGTGGGGAAATGATGAGGTTAATAACAAATGTCACTTAGGGGTCACCAGAAAACAAAATCTGTGCCTTTCCCACACAAGGTCAAAATACTATACTATTATTAAAAAATACTTGATGGTAAGTCAAAAGTTCATTTTAGGCCAGGCGGTGGCTTACACCTGTAATCCCAGCAGTTTGGGAGGCCAAGGCAGACACATCACCTGAGGTCAGGAGTTTGAGACCAGCCTGGCCAACATGATGAAACCCCATCTCTACTAAAAATACAAAAATTAGCTGGATGTGGTGGCGTATGCCTGTAATCCCAGCTACTTGGGAGGCTGAGGCAGGAGAATTGCTTGAACCCAGGAGGCGGAGGTTGCAGTGAGCTGAGATCGTGCCACTGCACTCCAGCCTGGGGAACAGAGTGAGACTCTGTCTCTAAAAAAAAAAAAAGTTCATTTTATTATAGGTTACAATACTCAAAAACCCATTAGCCCTTACCTAAAAATTTTTTTTAATAAAGATGGGGTCTTGCTGTGTTGCCCAGGCTGCTCTTGAACATCTGGGCTCAAGTGATCCTCCTGCCTCAGCCACATAAGCAGTTGGGATTACAGGCATGAGCCACCACACTCGGCTGAGCTCCCTACTACTTCCTGCTACGATAGGCTTTGTTCCTTTAATCCAGACCCAAACAGAGTAAAAAATTCTGTATATTCTCATAGTTTACTGAGTATTTCTCATCTTGTCTCATTTAATCTTTACAACAGCCCTATAAGATAAATATTCTCCATCTTACGGATGAGGAAAGTGAACTCTTCAGTATGAATTGATTTGCCCAGGGTCTTACAGGAGTGGGTGTTAGAGCAGAGCCCTGATCCTTCTGGCTTTGAGATCAGTAGGATGAAGTTGATCTTCCTTTACAGATCTCTATTCTAGAACAATTCTGCATCTGTGATATCAGAGCTTTGTGAGCCTTGGTTCACTCTCTGAGGTGGAGATTGATTCAGATGAGGAAATTTCCCAAAGTCTTCCCTATACTTGCAGTTTTCCCGGGTGCCCTTCTTTGGGCTCTGGTATCTGCCCTCACTGTCGCAGGGCATCAGCCTCCCTTGGCCCACTTAAGAAATGTCTCTGCTTTTATTTATTTTAAGATTTTATTTGAAAGGAGATTCTTTTGACTTTTTTTTTTTTTTTTTTTAGTTTCAAAATGACTGGACTAAATGAGCTAAGCACCCCTTTTAGATTTATAGTATCTTGTCTGGTCCATGAACACCCCCTTACTCTTGAGTGTTTCAGACCTTGGGAACAAGAAATAGTTTCTCTTGGCCGGGTGTGGTGGCTCATGCCTGTAATCCCAGCACTTTGGGAGGCTGAGGCGGGTGGATCACCTGAGGTCAGGAGTTTGAGACCAGCCTGGCCAACCTGGTGAAACCCTGTCTCTACTAAAAATACAAAAATTAACTCGGTGTGGTGGCGGGCTCCTATAATCCTAGCTACCCAGGAGGCTGAGGCAGGAGAATCACTTGAACCCGGTAGGCGGAGGTTACAGTAAGCCGAGATTGCGCCATTGCACTCCAGCCTGGGCGACAAAGCGAGACTCCGTCTCAAAAAAAAAAGAAATAGTTCCTCTTCCCCAGCTGACTCAATCTTAGTAGCACCACCTGCTGGCAATCCCGGGTATAACTAAAGGAGAGTTCCTTGGCTTGGGACCATCGAACTTATTTTGCTTCCATACTCCCTTAAAGCAGAGGTTCTCAACCTTTCTCAGTTTGTGGCACCCTTAGTTATTTAATAGTTTTTCACCCTAGACCAAAATAAATACCTAACAGTTCAATTTATTAAGTAACTAATGGTCCACACAACTTTTTTTTTTTTTTTTTTTTTTTTTTTTTGAGACAGAGTCTCGCTCTGTCGCCTGGGCTGGAGTGCAATGGCACAATCTCGGCTCATTGCAACCTCTGCCTCCCGAGTTCAAGTGATTCTCCTGCCTCAGCCTCCTGAGTAGCTGGGATTACAGGCGCCTGCCACCATGCGCGGCTAATTTTTGTATTTTTAGTAAAGATGGGATTCACCAGGTTGTCCAGGCTGGTCTCGAACTCCTGACCTCCGGTCACCTCGGCCTGACCTCAGGTCACCTCAGCCTCCCAAAGTGCTGGGATTACAGGCATGAGCCACCACGCCCAGCCAGTCCACACAACTTTAAAAAAAAATTTCCTGACAGCAATAACTTCATGGTCCACACAGCTTAAGAAGTGTTTATGCTTTAACAACTTTGTAGCTGTTTGAAAAAATAATACACAAATATTGAAAGAGAGAATGTCTTTATTTCATTCTAACTATACTTACTAATGGAATATGTGCCTGTTGGAATTGTACAACTTCTCAAAATTTGGTATCAGAATGGACACCTACACACTCATTTCCTTTTACATATTGGTTTTCTTATGGTATTTGCTTTTGTCATAGCAACTATTTAAACCCAGCTTTGTGAAAATATGATGTTATCTATCAAAAGGATTGTAGGGGGAACTAATGTTGAAACAGTAAACAATTTTGAGCTAGTAGTGTACACATTCTCCAACAGATATTGCTGTTTTTCTTCAAAGAGTTAAAATAACCCTCATTGTGCCCCTCTGAGTTCACCACAGCCACCCACAGTCCCTGAGAGCACAGTTTAGGAACTGTGGCTTTAGAGACTTAAACTATGAAATCTCTTGTATGTTTCTATGTTAACGTCTACAAGTTTTCTTCATGTGTTCAGATTCATGCAAAGTATGATTTCCAGCAAATTATAAATATTGGCATTTAAAATAAAACTGTTACCTGATTTAAAAATGTATTCAAATGAGATCTAAATACATAGCAATCTGATATACAAATCATTCATTTAAAAAATACCTGACTTTGGGCCAGGCGCGGTGGCTCAAGCCTGTAATCCCAGCACTTTGGGAGGCCGAGACGGGCGGATCACGAGGTCAGGAGATCGAGACCATCCTGGCCAACACGGTGAAACCCCGTCTCTACTAAAAAATACAAAAAACTAGCCGGGCGAGGTGGTGGGCGCCTGTAGTCCCAGCTACTCCGGAGGCTGAGGCGGGAGAATGGCGTAAACCCGGGAGGCGGAGCTTGCAGTGAGCTGAGATCCGGCCACTGCACTCCAGCCTGGGCGACAGAGCGAGACTCCGTCTCAAAAAAAAAAAAAAAAAAATACCTGACTTTGTCCGGACGCGGTGGCTCACTCACGCCTGTAACCACAGCACTTTGGGAGACCGAGGCGGGCGGATCATGAGGTCAGGACATCAAGACCATCCTGGCTAACACAGTGAAACCCAGTCTCTACTAAAAATACAAAAAAATTAGCCAGGCGTGGCGGCGGGCGCCTGTAGTCCCAGCTTACTCGGGAGGTTGATGCTGGAGAATGGTGTGAACCCAGGAGGCGCAGCTTGCAGTGAGCTGAAATTGTGCCACTGCACTCCAGCCTGGGCAACATGCACTTCAGCCTAGGTGACAGAGTGAGACTTGTCTCAAAAAAAAAAAAAAAAAAAACTGGATTTTGGGAGGCTGAGGCGGGCAGATTGCTTGAGCTCAGGAGTTCAAGACCAGCCTGGGCAACACGTGAAACCCCATCTCTATAAAAACAAAACAAACAAAAAAATTAGCCGAGCATAGTGGCACATGCCAGTAGTCCCAGCTACCTGGGAGGCTAAGATTGGAGGATCACCTGAGCCCAGGAGGTCAAAACTGCAGTCAACTGTGATCATACCACTGCACTCTGGCCTGGGTTACAGAGTGAGAGACCCTGTCTCAATAAATCAATACAGGAGCATGGGTAGGGCTGGAGGCAGATGGGGTGGGCCTTGCCCTGGGGATGGAGCTATGGGCCCATAAGACCCCTAGCCACTTCCTAGTTCCCCTTATCCCTACACCCCCCCCCCCCAAAAAAAAAACAAAAAACAAAGTGCTATTTTTTTTTTTAATACAGTACTCTCGGCTGGGTGTGGTGACTCATGCCTGTAATCCCAACACTTTGGGAAGCTGAGGCGGGTGGATCACCTGAGGTCGGGAGTTCTAGACCAGTCTGACCAACGTGGAAAAACCCCGTCTCTACTAAAAATACAAAATTAGCTGGGCATGGTGGCGCATGCCTGTAATCCCAGCTACTCAGGAGGCTGAGGCAGGAGAATCACTTGAACCTGGGAGGCAGAGGTTACGGTGAGCTGAGATCGCGCCATTGCACTCCAGCTTGGGCAACAAGAGCGAAACTCCATCTCAAAAAAAAAAAAAAAAAAAAAAAGGAATTGTCCCCCCTTATTTATGGTTTTACTTTCTATGGTTTCAGTTACCCATAGTCAACTGAAAATATTAAATGGAAAATTCTGGAAATAAACAGTTAAAGTGTTTTAAAATTGTATGCCATTCTGAGTAGCATGATTAAATTTCAGGCTGGGCTCAGTGGCTCACACCTGTAATCCCAACACTTTGGGAGGCTGAGGTGAGCAGATCACTTGAGATCAGGGGGTCAAGACCAGCCTGGTCAACATGGTAAAACCCCATCTCTATTAAAAATACAAAAATTAGCCAGGCGTGGTGGTGTGCACCTGTAGCCCCAGCTACTCAGGAGGCTGAGGCAGTAGAATTGCTTGAACCTGAGAGGCAGAAGTTGCAGTGAGCCGAGATCGCACCACTGTACTCTAACATGGGTCACGTGGTGAGATTCTGTCTCAAAAACATAAATAAATAAAAAATTTCATGTTGTCCGCTCCATCCCACCCTTTGTCCAAAGTATTCACACTGCAAATGCTACCCGCCCATTAGTCACTTAGTAGCCATCATGGCTATCAGATGAAAAAGCATAGTATATCTAGGGTTTGGTACTATCCATGGTTTCAGGCATCCACTAGGGGCCTTGGAATGTATCTCCTGAGGATAAGGGGGGACTACTATAGTCATAAATCTCATATCATTCTTATAATATTCATTTTTTCTTCTTGATCTTATGTTTCTATTCCATTTCTCTATAGAATTTAGTTTCTATGCCATTTCTTTATAGAATTGTATTCTAGTGTAAAATATTTTTATAATTAAAGCCTTTATGGATCATCTTGTCATACTTCTCTGCCATATACATTTATGCCATATATATGTATAAATATATACATAAATTTATATTTATGTATATCAATTTAAAATTTTGGCCAGGCATGGTGGCTCATGCCTGTGTAATCCCAGCACTTTGGGAGGCTGAGGTGGGCAGATCACTTGAGGTCAGGAGTTCGAGACCAGCCTGGCCAAAATGGTGAAACCCCATCTCTACTAAAAATATAAAAATTAGCTGGGTGTGTTGGTGGACACCTGTAATTCCAGTTACTCAGGAGGCTGAGGTGAGAGAGTCACTTGAACCTGAGAGATGGAGGTTGCAGTGAGCTGAGATCACGCCACTGCACTCCAGCCTGGATGACAGAGTGAGATTCAAAAAAAAAAAAAAAAAAATTATCTTTACAATGATAAGCTCATAATTGCCCAGACAACATAAATATCTTAAAATATTCATACAATGCCAGGGGCAGTGGCTCACGCCTGTAATCCCAGCACTTTGGGAGGCCGAGGTGGGTGGATCACCTGAGATCAAGAGTTCAAGACCAGCCTGGTCAACATGGCGAAACCCCGTCTCTACTAAAAATACAAAAATTAGCTGGGGATGGTGGCGGGCGCCTGTAATCTCAGCTACTCAGGAGGTTGAGGCAAGAGAATCATTTGAACCCAGGAGGCGGAGGTTGCAGTGAGCCGAGATTGCACCACTGCACTCCAACCTGGACAACAAGAGCAAAACTCCGTCTCAAAAAAATAATAATAAATAAAATAAAATGTTCATACAAAATTATTATTATTATTGAGACAGGGTCTCACTTGGTTGTGCAGGCTAGAGTACAGTGGTACGATCCTGGCTCACCACAGTCTTGACCTTCTGGGCTCAAGTGATCCTCACACCTCCACTTCCTGAGTATCTGGAACTACAGGCCCCCACTGCCATGCCCAGCTAATTTTTTTGGTGGGGTATGGTGGGGGCAGCAAATTTTTTATTTATTTTATTTATTTTTTTTTTTTGGAGATGGAGTTTCATTCTGTCGCCCAGGCTGGAGTGCAGTGGTGCAATCTTGGCTCACAGCAACCTCTGCCTCCCAGGTTCAAGCAATTCTCCTGCCTCAACCTCCCAAGTAGCTGGGACTACTGGCACATGCCGCCACGCCCAGCTAATTTTTTGTATTTTAGTAGAGACTGGGTTTTACCGTGTTGCCCAGGCTGGTCTCGAACTCCTGAGCTGATCTCAGGCAATCCGCCCACCTCGGCCTCCCAAAGTGCTAGGATTACAGGCGTGAGCCACAGCACCCGGCCTAATTTCTTAATTTTTTTGTAGAGATGGGGGTCTCACTGTTTTGCCCAGGCTGGTCTTGAACACCTGTGTTCAAGCAGTCCTCCCGCCTCAGCCTCCCAAAGTGCTGGGATGTAAACATAAGCCACTGTGCCTGGCCTTTTTTTTTTTTTTTTTTTTTTTGAGATGGCATCTCACTCTGTTGCCGAGGCTGAAGTACAGTGGTGCAATCTCAGCTCACTGTAACCTCCGCCTCCCGGGTTCAGGCGATTCTTGTGCCTCAGCCTCCCAAGTACCTGGGATTACAGGTGCACGCCACCACGCCCAGCTAATTTTTGTATTTTTAGTAGAGATGGGTTTCACCAGGTTGGCCAGGCTGGTCTTGAACTCCTGGCCTCAAGTGATCCACCCACCTTGGCCTCCCAAAGTGCTGGGATTACAGAGGTGAGCCACCATGCCCAGCCAAATTATTTTATAGAAGTAAATTTTATTGCAAATGCAGAAGCATCTATGACATGGATAGGTTTTGTTTTGTTTAGATTTTCTAATTAGGTCAGGTAAGCATAAATTAATATTGTTTATTACTATAACAAGGGAGAGTTTAATGCCAGTTCTGTTCCTGCTTTTTGTTTTCATTCTGAGAAAATTGTTCTCATAAGTAAGTAGATGGGAATGGAAAGAATTTTGTTAAAACAGGAATTTTAAAAATTTCTTCTGGCCAGACGTGGTGTCTTGTGCCTGTAATCCCAGCACTTCGGGAGGCTGATGCAGGCAGATCACTTGAGGCCAGGAGTTTGAGACCAGCCTGGACAACATGGTGAAACCCCATCTCTACTATAGTACAGAAATTAGCCAGGCGTGGTGGCACATGCCTGTAATCCCAGCCACTCGGGAGCTGACTTAGGAGAATCGCTTGAACCTGGGAGGAGAAGGTTGCAGTGAGCTGAGATTGTACCATTGCACTCCAGCCTGGGTGACAGAGCGAGACTCCATCTAAAAAAACAAACAGGCCGGGCTCGGTGGCTCAAGCCTGTAATCCCAGCACTTTGGGAGGCCGAGACGGGCGGATCACGAGGTCAGGAGATCGAGACTATCCTGGCTAACACGGTGAAACCCCGTCTCTACTAAAAAATACAAAAAAAACTAGCTGGGCGAGGTGGCGGGCGCCTGTAGTCCCAGCTACTCGGGAGGCTGAGGCAGGAGAATGGCGTAAACCCGGGAGGCGGAGCTTGCAGTGAGCTGAGATCCGGCCACTGCACTCCAGCCTGGGCGACAGAGCGAGACTCCGTCTCAAAAAATAAAATAAAATAAAATAAAAAATAAAAAAATAAAAAAACAAACAAAAAAAATTCTTCTGAATTATATGCCAAGAACCAAGGTGTTCTGTCATCAAAATTGAGTTTTTATGTGTGAATTGACAACTTGCTAAAGTCCCCCAACTTTGTTGTTTCTAAAGAATTGGAAACCATTTGAGAGGAGCTATTGTAAGAGGGGGCTTCAGCCTTGATCATTAGCCTTCAGGAGCTCTCCCTCAGGAAGATCAGATTTAACAGTTTTTGAGAAAGTTGAGATTCTGAAATGCTCCACGGCCTGCTTACCCTTTGGAAAGACTGTAAGGAGTAGAAGTACCCAACAGAACACCACAGCTCTACGATACCTAATGTGTGGTTTTCTCTAAAAGGCTCAATTTGAGGACTTTTAAAAATATCTTCAGGCCGGGCGCTGTGGCTCAATCCTGTAATCCCAGCACTTTGGGAGGCCGAGACGGGCAGATCACGAGGTCAGGAAATCGAGACCATCCTGGCTAACACGGTGAAACCCCGTCTCTACTAAAAAA
>NC_045443.1:53655081-53696316 GCF_002776525.5 Piliocolobus tephrosceles
AAAAAAAAAAAAAAAAAAAAAAAAAAAAAAATCTTCTTTTGGCAGGGCGCAGTTGCTCACGTCTGTAATCCCAGCACTTTGGGAGGCCAAGGCGGGTGGATCACGAGGTCAGGAGATCCAGACCATTCTGGCTAATACGGTGAAACCCCGTCTCTACTAAAAATACAAAAAAGTTAGCCGGGTGTGGTGACAGACACTTGTGATCCCAGCTACTCAGGAGGCTGAGGCAGGAGAATGGCATGAACCCGGGAGGCGGAGCTTGCAGTGAGCTGAGATCACACCACTGCACTCCAGCCTGGGCAACAGAGCAAGACTCTATCTCAAAAAAAAAAGAAAAAAAAATCTTTTATAGGAATGGTTCATATTTCTGGGGGTCACTGGCACAGAAAATGTGAGTCTTACTTTAAATATGGAAATAGGTTAAATATACTGAGTTACTTTAAATATAGAAATAGGTGAAAATACTGTTCCTTGTTCTGTATAGTCCCTTATAATTTTTAGAACACATTTATATACATTATCTCCTTTGATCTACACAACACCATGTGGTAGGGTAGATGGATGTTATCTCTAAAGCACAAAAAGGAGTGGATCGGGGGGGTTTTTGTTTTGTTTTGTTTTTTGTTGTTGTTTTTGAGAGAGAGTCTTGCTCTGTCGCCCAGGCTGGAGTGGAGTGGCATGATCTCAACTTACTGCAGCCTCTGCCTCCCGGGGTCAAGCAATTCTTCTGCCTCAACCTCCTGAGTAGCTGGGACTACTGGCACACACCACCATGCTCAGCTAATTTTTTTTTTTTTAATTTTTAGTAGAGATGGAGTTTCACCATGTTGGCCAGGATGGTCTTGATCTTCTGGCCTCGTGATCTGCCCACCTTGGCTTCCCAAGGTGCTGGGATTACAGGTGTGAGCCACTGTGCCTGGCCTTTTTTTTTTTTTTGACATGCATTCTTGCCCTGTTGCCCAGGCTGGAGTGCGATGGCTCAATCTTGGCTCACTGCAACCTCCGCCTCCCAGGTTCAAGCGATTCTCTCACCTCTGCCTCCCGAGTAGCTGGGATTACAGGCATGTGCCACCACTCCCGACTAATTTTTGTATTTTTAGTAGAGACAGGGTTTCTCCATGTTGTCCAGGCTGGTCTCAAACTCCTGACCTCAAGTGATCTGCCTCGGTCTCCCAAAGTGCTGGGATTACAGGCATGAGCCACCGCATGCGGCCAATCAGAGGCTTTTTTGTGAGTGTCCTCACTCACAGAGCTCTGGGTGGCAAACTGGTGCTGGAATCTCAGTCTTCTGATTCCTTATTTCTCTTTCCTCAACAAGAAACTAACTCAGTAGATTCCAGCATTCCTTTTTCTATCACTATGGGCCATGAACTCTTTCTTATTGCTTTTTCCTTCCACAGATTCATGAAATCTTAATGATATCATCAATAGCTAATTAGATCTTGACCTTAATTACAACAAGAAGCAAAAAATAAATATTGGCAAATTGTTAGCTTGTACAATTTTATCAAATTAAAGGAACAATTTTCATTCAGAATTTTCTAATAAAAAATAATGGTAACGGCCTCTATTTCTTGTATTCTTATTTACATGGCAGACACAAGAGAGGGCCCATGTTAATAGTCTGAAGACTGTCATTCCTATGAGGATCCCATACAGGGACCAGTTGAGAGAACCTTCATTACAAGCTGGGGTTACCTCGTCAAGAACCTTGAATTTGTGTGGTACTCTGTGTTTCTGTAGTCATAACATTTGGAGCAATTGTGGGGCTGGGAACTTAGAGCTTTGCTTTCTCTTTCAATGTGTGGAGAGCACAGATCCTGGAGAAGCTAGTGCCTAACCCCTCTTATGCTCCTTAGGATGGAGTCCACAGAGAAGTGTGAAGCCATCATCACCCACTTTAATGGAAAATATATTAAGACACCCCCTGGAGTACCAGGTGAGGCATCTGGGGCTCAGGCTGGGAGGGCCACAGGTTGTTACTTCCAGTGAAGATTCTGGAGCAGCTTTGCATGAGTGTGCCTGGGCCACATGAGGTGGGACTCAGCTGCCCATTTCCCTTCTCTCTTGGCAGCCCCATCTGATCCCTTGCTTTGCAAATTTGCTGATGGCGGGCCAAAGAAACGACAGAACCAAGGAAAATTTGTGCAAAATGGACGGGCTTGGCCAAGGAATGGAGACATGGTAAGAGGACCTCTGAGGAGACAGGAGTACTAACGACATTAAAGTGGAATGGAAATGATCATGGCATGATTTCTGTGAGCTTAGGTGGAAAGCTTGAGAGCTACAGTATGTAATTGAAAGATGCTGGCTGTTAACATACTGCCAGTATGTTCTCGAGTGGGGCTTTGTGGCCTGCAGAATCAGAAAAACTCTGGAACAGCTGTAGTGGGACTTGTCCAGGCTTTAATTTGTCAAACTAAAACATTCCCAGCCTTGGACATTCTGGACCGGCTCCTGTTCTCACCCAAGGGCTCACAATGTCAACACTGTGTTCTTTCTTTATAGGGCAGCATGGCCTTGACCTATGACCCCACAACAGCTCTTCAGAATGGGTAAGGTTGTTTTATATAATCAAGCCACCTGAAAATGAGAATGGCCTGTGTCCAGACACTCAAATGTTTCATCTTAATTCTCTCTATTTGAAAGTCAAGGGAATGTTGGCTGTGCCTATCAGTTGGGGCCCTTCCGTTGTGGTTTCCTGTGACTCAGTACTGATTGAGGTTCCTTCCCACAGGTTTTACCCAGCCCCTTATAACATCACCCCCAACAGGATGCTTGCTCAGTCTGCACTCTCCCCATACCTTTCCTCTCCTGTGTCTTCGTATCAGGTATGTTCATGCCTGAAAAAGGGTGTGGTGGTTTTCCCTACTGTTGTGCTTTAAGTGAAGTAATATAAGGCTAGGAACTACTTGTTTTTTCTTTTAATCATATTACACACAATTTTACATAACAGTGTAAAAGACGATCTGTGTGTGTGGTCATATATATGGTATATAGTTTTAATGGTGTCCTCTTACTCCCCCTCCACCACCTCCACAAGTAAACTCATGTTAATGTCCTACTGTGTAGCATTTGTCATATTTTTTCATATGATTATACACACATGTATAGCATTTGGGGAGTTGTTTATTTTACAAAAATTGGACTATATTAAATATATTTTTACATTCACTCATCTCACTTAACAGTATCCTACACCAGTGATTCTCAAAATTGTGGTCCCTGAACCAGCAGCATCAGTATCACCTGAGAATTTTTAGAAACAGAAATTTTAGACTCCCCTCCAAATCTACTGAATTACAAACTCTGAGGATGGGGCCCAGTGATCTGGGTTTTTGTTTATTTGTTTGTTTGTTTTCAGATGGCATCTCGTTCTGTTGCCCAGGCTGGAATGCAGTGACACCATCTCAGCTCACTGCAACCTCCGCCTCCTGGGTTCAGGCGATTCTCCTGTCTTAGCCTCTAGAGTAACTGGAATTACAGGCATGTGCCACCAGGCCCAGCTAATTTTTGTTTTTTTTTAGTAGAGACAGGGTTTCACCATGTTGGCCAGGCTGGTCTCAAACTCCTGACCTCAGGTGATCCGCCCTCCTCAGCCTCCCAAAGTGCTGCGCCATGCCCAGCTGTGATCTGGGTTTTAACAAGCCCTCCAGGTGATCCTGTTGCAGCTAATGTTGAGATCCTCTGCTCTAATTTTGTCTTTTTTAATGGTTGCATTATATTTCATGCTGCAGATATGCCAGAATTCTTTAGCTATACCAAATAGGGGCATTCACTTAGATTCGTTTTTTTGCTGCTATCAATAATGCTCCACTAAACACCCTTGTGCTATATTTTTACATATGCGTGCTTCTATTTCTGGGGGCTAGAGTCCCAGGAGTTGGATTGCTAGGTTGAATGCTGTATGGATTTTCAGTTTTATAGATGTTGCCAGATTGCTTTCCACAAAGGCTGTGTCACCTCACATTTCCACCAACCCTGTATGAAAGTACCCGTTTCCCTTCAGGCATAGGTGCTACTGCTCTTTTAAAATTGTTCCTGTCTTGCTGGGCGCAGTGGCTCACACCTGTAATCCCAGCACTTTGGGAGGCAGAGGCAGGTGGATCACCTGAGGTCAGGAGTTTGAGACCAGCCTGGCCAACATGGTGAAACCTAGTCTCTACTAAAAACACAGAAATTAGCTGGGCATGGTGGCAGGCACCTGTAATCCCAGCTACTCGGGAGGCTGAGGCTGGAGAATCACTTGAGCCCGGTAGGCGGAAGTTGCAGTGAGCCGAGATCGCGACACTGCACTCCAGCCTGGGCGACAAGAGTGAAACTTTGTCTCAAAAAAAAAAAATTGTTCCTGTCTTGATGAATGTAAAGTACATTGTTATTTTAATTTGCATGTCCCTTACTAGAGGTGAATTTAATCATTTCATTTGTCATAGTTTGATTTGCTTCTGTCTGATTGCTATTCATATGCTTTGCCCATGTTTCTGTTTGGTTATTTGTTCTTTTCTCATCAACTTATAAAAACTCTATGTAAGTATTAATCTTCTAAATGTTATCTTTGTTACAAATTTTTTTTCCAATTTTATTTTTTGGCTGTTGACTTTGTGGTCCTCAAACTTTAGTGATGTATTAGAATCATGTGGAAAACTCATTGAAACCTGGGTTGCTGGGCATCACACCCAGAGTTTCTGGTTCAGTAAGATGGGTGGAAGGCAAGAATTTGCATGTCCAACAAGTTCCCAGGTGATGCTGCTACTACTGCTGGTCCAGGGACCATACTGTGGGAATCACTAGTTTTTGCCATATAAAAGTTTAAAATTTGGCCAGGTATGGTGGCTCATGCCTGAAATCCCAGCAGTTTGGGAGGCAGAGGCAGGTGGGTCACTTGAGCTTAGGAGTTTGAGACCAGCCTGGGCAACATGGCAAATCCCCCATCTCTACAAAAAATATGAAAATTAGCCAGGCGTGGTGGTGCGTGCCTATAATCCCAGCAACACAGGAGGCTGAGGTGGGAGAATTGCTTGAGCCCGGAGATTGAGGTTTCAGTGAGCTGTGATCATGCCACTGTACTCCATCCTGTGCAACATGTCTCAAAAAAAAAAAAAGTTTAAAATTTGTAGATAGTTAAATTTGTCTTTTTCTTTTATAAATAATTTTTGAGACCAGGCGCGATGGCTCACACCTGTGATCCCAGCACTTTGGGAGGCTGAGGCGGGTGGATCACAAGGTCAGGAGATCAAGACCTGGCTAACATGGTGAAACCCTGTCTCTGCTAAAAATACAAAAAATTAGCCGGGCATGGTAGCGCACGCCTGTAGTCCCAGCTGCTGGAGAGGCTGAGGCAGGAGAATGGTGTGAACCCGGGAGACCATCCTGGCTAACACAGTGAAACCCCATCTCTACTAAAAATACAAAAAATTAGCCAGGTGTGGTGGTGGGCACCTGTAGTTCCAGCTGCTGGGGGAGCTGAGGCAGGAGAATCTTAGAGACCAGACAGACCAGACTCTGTCTCAAAAAAATAAATAAATAACTTTTGAATTTCCTGTCTTTTTTTTTTTTTTTTTGAGACGGAGTTTCACTCTTGTTGCCCAGGCTGGAGTACAATGGCCCAATCTCAGCTCACTGCAACCTCCGCCTCCCGGGTTCAAGTGATTCTCCTGCCTCAGCCTCCCAAGTAGCTGGGATTACAGGTATATACCACCACGCCCGGCTAATTTTGTATTTTTAGTAGAGACGGGGTTTCTCCATGTTGATCAGGCTGGTCTCGAACTCCCGACCTCAGGTGATTCACCCACCTCGGCCTCCCAAAGTGCTGGGATTTCAGGGATGAGCCACTGCGCCCGGCAAATTTCTTGTCTTAATTTTAAAAAGTATTCTCTGTCTCTATACTGTGTATCTGGTCTCTTAAGATTTTATGTTTTACATTTACGTTTAAATGTGTAATCATCAGGAATTTATCTTTGTGTGTGGCATAAGATAGGAGTCTGTTTTCTTTCAGAGTGTTAACCAGTTGGCCTAGCACCAAATTATTAAATAATCTAACTTACTGGATTATTTCAAATCCAGTTTGAATTGAAATGTCCTTGCAACCCATAATATACCTTCTGTGTCTATAGATTTGCCTATTCTGGATATAGTAGGCAAAGCTCAGAAAATTGTATGATTGTGTGATTACACATAAGTAAAATCATACAACATTTTTTTGTGTCTGGCTTCTTTCACTTAGTATGTTTTCAAGATGTATCCATGTTGTAGCATTTATCAGTACTTCATTCTTTTTATGGCTGAATAATATTCCATTATATGGCTATACCACATTTTGTCCATCCAGTTATCAATTGGTTATCATTTGAGTTGTTTCCTTTTGGCTATTATGAATAACACTGCTATAAACATTGATATACAAGTTTTTGTGTGGACATATGTTTTCATTTCACTTGGGTATATACCTAGGAGTGGAATTGATGGGCTACATAGTAACTCTGTATTTAACTTTTTGAGGAACTGCCAAAGCGTTTTCCAGAGTAGCTGCACCATTTTACATTCCCAGCAGCGGCAGTGTAAAACACTTGTTTTTCTGTCCTTATAATTGTAGCCATGCTGGCCTGGCACTGTGGCTCACACCTGTAATCCCAGCACTGTGGGAGGCCAAGGTGGGCGGATCACTTGAGCTGAGGGATTCAAGACCAGCCTGGGCAACATGGCGAAACCCCGTCTCTACAAAAAATACAAAAAATAACCAGGTGTGGGCTGGGGGCAGTGGCTCACCCCTGTAATCCCAGCGCTTTGGGAGGCCGAGGCAAGCGGATCACGAGGTCAGGAGATCAAGACCATCCTGGCTAACATGGTGAAACCCTGTCTCTACTGAAAATACAAAAACAAAATTAGCCAGGCATGGTGGCGGGCACCTGTAGCCCCAGCTACTCAGGAGGCTGAGGTGGGAGAATGGTGTGAACCCAGGAGGCGGAGCTTGCAGTGAGCCAAGATCCTGCCACTGCACTCTAGCCTGGGCGACAGAGCAAGACCCTGTCTCAAAAAATAGAAATAATAATTGTAGCAATCCTAATAGGTATGAAGTGGTATCCCATTGTGGTTGTGATTTGCATTTGAGCCTCTTTCACGTACTCATTGGCTATTTGTATATCTTCTTAGAGAGATATCTTTGCAAACCCTTTTTTTTTCTAATTTTTTTAGTGACAGGGTCTCACTCTGTTGCCCAGGCTGGAGTGTAGTGTCAGAATCATAGCTCACTGTAATTTTGAACTCCTCTTTGCTCTTTTTAAAACTGGATTATTTATTGAGTTTTAAGAGTTGCTAATATATTAAAAACAGTTTTCTTAATGTTTCTATTTTGAGTGGGGCATGCCAGCTTTTCTGGGCTTTGTTGAATATTATTAGATCCTTGGGTCTGAACAATAGTTTCCAGGCAATTAACATTTTTGTTTTTGCTTGTTTTAGAGAGTGACTCAGACATCTCCTCTACAAGTACCTAACCCATCTTGGATGCACCACCATTCATACCTCATGCAGCCTTCAGTGAGTGTTCAGAAGTGGGCAGAAGCCAAAGAGGCAATTTGATGTAAAGAAAAAACTGACCGGGTGCGGTGGCTCACACCTGTAATCCCAGCACATTGGGAGGCCAAGGCAGGCGAATCACCTGAGGTCAGCAGTTCGAGACCAGCCTGGCCAACATGATGAAACCCCATCTCTACTAAAAATACTAAAAATTAGCCAGGCATGCGTAGTGGCAGGCACCTGTAATCCCAGCTACTCAGGAGGCTGAGACAGGAGAATCGCTTAAACGCGGGAGGCGGAGGTTGCAGCGAGCTGAGATTGTGCCATTGCACTCCAGTCTGGGCAACAAGAGTGAAACTCCGCCTCAAAAAAGAAAAAGATAAAGAAAAAAAAATGGCTTTTGATGCCAGGAGATGTGGGTGTGAGTTCTGGCTCAGACCCTTGTGCAACCCAGCAGTAAGACCTAAGCTTGTTATTCTTAGACGAGGGTCCTTCCACACTGACAGGCAGAGTTCCTATTCTTTTGCATAGTTGGGTTGCTGCTCACTTACTATTTCTCAGGATTCTTAAATGTCTGTCTCCAGTGGTCCTGACAGCCACCAGTCACTGCTTTAGGCAGCCTCACAGGATGCTGCAGCTAACCCTATCCTTTGTTGCTGTCTCTAGGGTTCAGTTCTGACACCAGGGATGGACCATCCCGTTTCTCTCCAGCCTGCCTCCATGATGGGACCCCTTACCCAGCAACTGGGCCACCTCTCCCTCAGCAGCACAGGCACGGTAAAGCAGGATATTTCTGATTGTAAACTCTCTGAATGAGCACGGCATACCTATGTAATACTCTTCAGCATAAGTAACTTATGAATAATGATGGAATTACTTCAGTGTCATCCAGGGCACACTCAGAACAGGACATAAACTACAATGGTAGTGCTCCATGAGCCAGGAATACAGCCATTCTGCTCCTCAGCCCACCCCTTTTAACTGATTCCTGCTCATGCACCTCATAAATAGTGCTTCTGTCTGCATATTAGTTTACGATACACATGTGTCCTAGGAATCCTCATCAAAATAGTACCTGGAAGGATGGAGGTTTCTTAATTAGGTTTCTTTTAGGCCTACTGTATTCCTTTTTGCATAGAAAGGGCTCAAGGGTAGGGAAGGAAGTGTGTTGAGGAAAAGCAGAAGGAAGTCGGCAAAGAGGAGGAAAATAAGCCATATAGGGAGATGTCTCCCTAACAGTGTACTTTAGAACCACCTGAATTGCATTTAAGAAGCTAATGCTCAGATCAATTAAATTAGAATCTCTGGAGTAGAACACAGGCATCAGTATTTTTAAAGCCCCCCAGCTGCTTCAAATGTAGCCAAGAATCACTGCCGTAAGCCCGTTGTTTCTCTTTCTAGTATATGCCGACGGCTGCAGCTATGCAAGGAGCTTACATCTCCCAGTACACGCCTGTGCCTTCTTCCAGTGTTTCAGTCGAGGTAAGGGTGTTATCATTTCTTTGGATTGAGGTTAGGAAAATGAACGGAGGCAGGTTTCCCCCGATCAAGATCTTCCTCTCACAATGATGCTGATTCTGTGTTCACAAATAGCTGGTAGGTATATGAAGAACGTAGGAAGGATGTGCTCGCTTAGGCAGCATGCATACTAAAATTGGAACGATACAGAGAAGATTATGGCCCCTGTGCAAGGATGACACGCAAATTTGTGAAGCGTTCCACATTTAAAAAACAACAACAGACGTAGGAAAGAAGGACTTGGTCTGAGTTCATGAATGAGGCCCTTCCTTACATTTGGCCAGCCAGTAGTTAACACCAGGATGCTGGCTTGTATTGACTAGTGTGTCTTGGGAAGAGGACAGGCTGCTGGGAAGGTTGGGGAAGTGGTGGTGTGGGTGGAAACACACACATGAGTGTGGAGAGTGGGTAGGTTTGGGAGGGCGCTCGATGTAGGGTGGGCTTTGGTGTAGTGGGAGGTGAGGAAAGGAATGCGTAAGATGACACCCCTCCTTGGCTACGGCACAGGAGAGCAGCGGCCAACAGAACCAAGTGGCAGTGGACGCACCCTCAGAGCATGGGGTCTATTCTTTCCAGTTCAACAAGTAACAGTGGGTAAGAACCACATGCTGGGGGGCAGGGAGGGCTGTGCTGGCAGATAGCAGCTCAGCCCAGCCTGAAGTCAGACAGGTTCTCATGTTTGTCTTGTCTCCTCTCTGGCTTGTGCCTTCTTTAGGAGATTCCCCTCCCCATCTTTACTGAATAGAAATGAATTCTTGGAGATACTCTTGCTCCCAGATTCCAGAGGGTTAACCAGGAATGGAGACCATCCGTCGGCCCTGCTAAGGACTAACACTTAGCCATCGTTTTTCTCAGGCCTGGGCCTGGAAAAAGAAAGCTCTATGTTCCTGCCCTTTGCTATTTCTCCGTTGCTGATGGAGCCTGGGGGAACCATCACTTTTCTTGTGTGCTACATTCAAGGAGATCAAAAAAACTTTTTTTCTTTTGCAAAGAAAGCTTTTTGTTTTTAACTGCAACGTACTTTTCCCCTACCCTAAAGAGACATGGTGGTTGTAGCTTCTCATCTATATGAAAAAGTTTTTGATATATTGGAATTATTTGGGAATGCTTTTAAAATAATTTGTAATTATTTCTTTACAAACCAAAACAGAACAGAAAGATGTGGTGCTAGAACATTGCTGAAGGAGCTCTACTTACTGAGCTTAGTTCTGGACTTTTTTGATGTGTGTCTATGTGTTTTAAAAAGTATGAAGCCTTTAAAAAATTTGTTTGGTAAAGCTCTCAGCTCACACACCCCATCTCCTCTTCACCCATATTATGCCTTCTTCCTCTAGTCCAGATTGTTCTTTTTCTCTTTTCTAAACAGCTGAGCCTGCCTATTTTGCCCTCTTACAGCTTTTAATTTTATGGATTTTAAAAAATGACATTTCATGTGGAATTTGGGGTTGAGGGGCAGGCTGGGCAAGGAACAAGGTAGAACAAGAAGTAGGCCATGGAAGTGGCTGTTCTTTCCCCCACCCTGCCACACCCTGGGAGAAAAAACTAGACTTTGGCTTCAGAAAGCACAGATGTGACCCAGGCTTACTAAAGAGACGATTCCACAGCCCTGGGAACACACCCTTGAGCCAAATGTGAAGACTAGGTCTTCCCTGGCAAGTTCCGGAAGAATGGACTTACTGACTTTTACCAACTCTTCTCACTGCCAAGGCCAACAGCGTCTGAGGAAGTGTCTTTTCCAGCTACAGCTTTTTGGGAGTACCTGCTTTCCTGCTTCCTGGAGGATATTTTCTGTCCTGGGCTTCATGGCCCCTCTCTTCCCTGTTGCACGTTGCTGTGCTCAGAGCCTTTGCAGCTGTGACCTAGTTGAATCCACATAGGCTCCTTCCACACTGGGGAGGATCTGCTGCTTCACCCACAGACCAGAGGTTCTCAACCAGAGGTGATTTTGTCCTTCCCAGGCCTTTGGCAACATCTAGAGACAATTTCGATTGCCATGCCTGGAGGTGGGATGTGTGTGCTACTGGCATCTAGTGGCTGGAAGCCAGGGTTGCTGCTAAACATGGTACACTGCATAGTATAGTCCCCACTACCCCCAACCAAGAATTATCTGACTCCAGAGGTCAATATTACCAAGATTGGGAAACACTGATATATCAGTGTTGTCCCTGCCTCCTGGGTTAGGGTAAATTGTCACCCCAACCCTGGACAAACAGTGCCTTTTGACACTCATGCAACTGTTTGGGAAGGACTGGACTGGGATCCTTGAATTCTCCCCAGACTTTGACTTTTGATAACTCTGTATGTAGCAAGAGTGATTCTTGAAAGAGTTGTGGCTCCATGCTGAATGCACACGTGTACTCAGAGGGATTCAGTGGGCACTGTTCTAGTGTGTGCTGTGCAATGGTGGGAAAGGACAAAGCTCTCTAAACTGTCCAGAGCAACTTGCCCTGCCCTGGTGTGCTTGGACCCTTTGCCCAGGGAACCAGGACATGAGAAATAATGTTCCTTCTGTGGAAGGACAACAGAGAGCTAGGGTAGAAAAGAACAATAAATTCCAACTCTTTTTTCTGAGATGGAGTCTCGCTCTGTCGCCCAGGCTGGAGTGCAGTGGCCGGATCTCAGCTCACTGCAAGCTCCGCCTCCCGGGTTTATGCCATTCTCCTGCCTCAGCCTCCCGAGTAGCTGGGACTACAGGCGCCCGCCACCGCGCCCGGCTAATTTTTGTATTTTTAGTAGAGACAGGGTTTCACCGCGTTAGTCAGGATGGTCTCGATCTCCTGACCTCATGATCCGCCCGTCTCGGCCTCCCAAAGTGCTGGGATTACAGGCGTGAGCCACCGCGCCCGGCCAAATTCCAACTCTTTATGAGGCCAGGAGTCCTTTAAAAAAGCCTATGTCTTGGTCTTTAACTGTCCGCTTCTGCAAGATGTGACTCTATACACATGGAGACAGATTGAAGAAAGCCTTCAACCATCTTCTAGGAAATCAGATCCTGCTCCTGTCTTCTCCCAGTCACTCCCTTATGCACTGAAAGGAGAATTTCACTGCCCTGCACTTCAAGGCCAGGTACCTCTCCACCAGACAGTCAGACAAAGGCAAATGATGGAGGATAGAGAGACAGGAGTTCACTAGGCTGGCCATAGGGAGAGGAAGCGGCTGACAGCTGGGGAAAAGAAACTGTAGTATCAGTTGTTGCAAGTAGAACTTGGCCCAGCTTTCCCTCCCTTCCCAGACACCCCAGAATTGAGAGTCCCAGTGCCCCCTAGTGTCGACTTTCTATATACATCCTAGGGGTAGGGGAGTGCGGGGCAATGGGTAGGATATAGAGTGTAAAGGACAAACTGCCGCAGTCTTCTCATTGATGCTTCCAACCTCAGGAAGGGCTTACCCAGTGTAAAATAGCCCCAAGCCCAGCAGCCTTCTAGAGGGCTTTGGCTGGGGAGATAGCTTTTGGTTTTGAGTCTCCAGCCCTCAGTCAAGGAAAATATACCATAGCTGCTTTCTTGTCAGTGGTCTTTGAGAGAAAGAGAAAACAAATCTAGAATTCTGTTCATTTGATAGACCAGGGGAGCTTTGCTATGGTAGGAGGTTTAGAAAGGGCCTTTCATGCATAGAAACTATGGTTGATATTGCTGCTCCCCTCTCCTCTGCCTCACAGAACTCCTGATTCTGTCTTCTTTCTCTCTGTATATTTTTTAAAATGTTTAAATGGCTCTAATTTTTTGTTTTGATTTTTGAATTTACCTTTTGGAGTTCTTCTCATATGAATCTACTTGTTAGATTGTATTAATGAGTGTTTCTGGTTTGGGCGTGGGAAGTGATAGGGAACCTGAAGTTATTTTGCAGTGGCTAATGGCACTGAGGAATTTCTTTTTTGGTGCATTTGGTTTACACTCATTTCCCCCCTAACTGTTAGTTCATTTGTAACAGTGGGTGAGTGTTTGGAGGAAAGGAGGGAGAAGAAAGGAGGGATACTGTTTCTCCCATGAAATAGTCTAATTGGTTGGGATGATGGCAGAGGGAAATGTAGGGGAGCCTTCCAGCTCACAGCCTAGGGCTGGGCTCTTAAACACTATGCCTAGTGTTTTCTGAATACTGTCTTCACGGAGCCCAGCTCTTACTCTCTTTGTACTTTACATCTCACCCCCACTCATTACAGATGCTCATAACATTCTTAAAATATTTTAGTACTTGTCATTTTTCTGTTTTCAGTCAACTAGAACACACCAGAGTCCCTTCCTCAGATGGCATAATCCTTTATAGGCTCTGAGCCTGTCTAGCATCTCCTGTTGGTGTTATTACTCCCCATCTCAGGCTCTGAGATGATACTCAGACCCTAAACTGATTGGACTTTTTGGAGGAGGGTGCCAGTAGAGGTCAGGAAGATGTGGAGATGATGATGGAGAGAGATGTTTTTATTTTGTATTTTAGAGATGGTCTTGCTGTGTCACCTAGGCTGGAGTGCAGTGATGCAGGCGTAGCCCACTACAGTCTTAAATTCCTGGGCCCAAGTTTTCTTCCCACCTAAGCCTCCCAAGTAGCTGGAACTACAGGCACGTACTACCAAGCCCAGTGAGTTTTTAAAATTTTTGTAGAGACAGGGTTCTTACTATGTTGCCCAGACTGGTCTTGAACTCCTGTCAAGTGAGCCTCCCACCTCAGCCTCCCAAAGTGCTATGATTACAGGTGTGAACCTCCATGCTTGGATGAGATGTTATTTTTAATGTTTTTGATTTTGGGTTTTTTTTTTTTTTTTTTTTTTTTGACACAGGGTCTCACTCTGTGGCCCAGGCTGGAGGGCAGTGGCACCATCATGGCTCACTTTAGCCTCGACCTCCCAAGGCTCAGGTGATCCTCCTGCCTCAGCTGCCTGTTCCCCTGCCACCAAGTAGCTGGGACTGCAGGCATGCACCACCACGTCTAGCTAATTTTTTTATTTTTAGTAGAGATGGGGTTTTACCATGTTGGCCAGGCTAGTCTCCAACTCCTGAACTCCAAACAGCTAATGTTTGTGTTTTTAATAGAGACAGGGTTTCGCCATGTTGCTCAGCCTGGTCTCAAACTCCTGGGCTCAAATGATCCACCTCAGCCTCCCAAAGTGCTGGGATTATAGGCGTGAGCCCCTGCACCTGGCCTCTTTAGTTTTTTTTATTTATTTTCTTTCAGACAGAGTCTCACTCTGTTGCCTGGGCTGCAGTGCAATGGCGTGATCTTGGCTCACTGAAACCTCCACCTCCTGGGTTCAAGCAGTTCTCCTGCCTCAGCCTCCTGAGTAGCTGGGATTACAGGTGTCTGCCACCACGCCTGGCTAATTTTTGTATTTTTAGTAGAGATGGGGTTTTACTACGTTGGCCAGGCTGGTCTCTAACTTCTGACCTCCAAACAGCTAATTTTTGTATTTTTAGTAGAGATGGGGTTTTGCCATGTTGTCCAGGCTGGTCTTGAACTCCTGGGCTCAAATGATCCACCTGCCTTGGCATCCCAAAGTGTTGGGATTACAGGCGTGAGCCACTGCATCTGGCCCTTTGCAGTGTTTTTAACCAAAGAATTTGTAGAGTTGCCCAGACCAGGAAGCTTGGTGGCTCTGAAGGGTAATAGACCTTGTCAGTAACAGACGGGGGGGTGGGGGGGGGCGGGTGGTAGGAGGACATTACTCATATTGAAGATGAAGACCAGACTTTGCTGCTTCACAGTCCATGCCGGGGGTTGGGCCACTTCAGCTCCACTCCATTCGTTTTCCTTTCCTAACTTGACAATCAGTGAGCTCATTCACCCTCCCTTAGTGCCTACTCCTGTCACTCCAAAGTCAACCCATTGGGAGTTGAGGCCTGCATGTGGGCTGTTACTTTGCGTCATACAGATGCTGTGAGAGGCCTTGCTGGAATGTCCTAGGAATCCCTAGTAGCAGTGGCTACTAGTCTTTTCTAGAAAAGAACTATTGCTGCTGCCTCGTGCACATGCCCCACCTTCTGGGAAAGTGGCAGCATTGCGTTCATGAGGGGCTTTGCATTCTTAGCCAAGGGCAATAAACTTGGGTGGGTGATCTGGCCCAAACTTGCCCTTAGGCTCTGCTAGCCCTGAATCAGCAGGCTTCAGAGAGGAGGGTGGGTGTTATAAAAGCCAGTCTGTAAAGGGTAGATTCCAAATCTTGTGCCTTGTTATACCAATCCTTTCTGATTCCCTCTTAAACCAACTACTCTATTTTTGTGCTGCCTACATTTTCAATCCTCCCAAGCATTAGCAAATTCCTGAAATTTCCTCATTTGGTAGGCCTTCCACAGAAGTCAGCTATGAACTTCCATAGGAGTTGGCAGCTAAAACCAGACTGTGAGCTTCTGTCTCCCTTCTGATCTTTGCTGTACCTCCCAGGGGACGGTCCCCACATGACTATACAAAAGCCGAGTACCCTCATCACCCCGGTTACCCCTGACCTGTCTGATTGAATAAACTTTCATTCTCCAAGCAGATCCCCAAACTTCCTTGTCCTTGTTACACATCTACCTCACAATCTCACAATTAAACAAGGACATATTCACCTATTTCTTTACTGTCTTTCTCTATGAGGGTTGGGAAGGTAGGGGCTAGAAAAGGCTCATAATTTTTAAACTCTTGGGAATTTAAAAACTCTTGGGAATTTCTATTCCTACAATGTTTTCTCTGGGATTTTTACCTCACTGATCACCCTAGAATAGTGTGAACTCCCCAGATAGGTCCTGCTGTGATAAGCCAGGGGAGTAGTCTGTGCAGTGACTGCTTAGGGTAATAAGTAATTGTTGGAGGACACCAGCATAGGAACAGAACTTAGAACTTAGAGGACAAGAAAGCTGCTCGGTGGCTGGTGTATAGCTGTAAAGGTAACCAAATACCAAAGAGGGAGTCTGTCATTTTCATAAGGCTGGAAGCGAATGTTCCTTCTATCTTAACATACAGTTTAGGGGGTTCACCAAGACAAAGTTCAGGCTGGAGGGCAACACTTTTCCAGCCTCAGTGAAGCCCCCACTACAACATATACCCTTTCTGGGTGGGTGAATACTACTTTTTTTTTTTGAGACAGAGTCTCGCTCTGTCGCCCAGACTGGGGTGCAGTGGCCAGATCTCAGCTCACTGCAAGCTCCGCCTCCAGGGTTTAAGCCATTCTCCTGCCTCAGCCTCCAGAGCAGCTGGGACTACAGGCGCCCGCCACCTCGCCCGGCTATTTTTTTTTGTATTTTTTAGTAGAGATGGGGTTTCACCATGTTAGCCAGGATGGTCTCGATCTCCTGACCTCGTGATCTGCCCGTCTTGGCCTCCCAAAGTGCTGGGATTACAGGCTTGAGCCACTGCACCCGGCTGGGTGAATACTTCTTTGCATGTGGACAGAAAATGTTTAATTTATACTTAAATACATTTTATGCATTTTTATCTGGAGACTTCTAGTTTTATATTCTTCCCACATCTATGCCAATTCCACCATTCTAACTTACACTCCTTTTCTACCCCTGGTCTTTTCCTTGTCCTTCCCTACAACTTGGTAGAGGTCCATTTTGTCTTACTTCACACTTTTTTTTTTTTTTTTTTTTTAATAAAACACAAAAGTCTACATTTTGGTGTCTTATCAGTGAGTGGAAAGTGGTAAGCTGGTGATGGTCCCACATTTGCTATGACAGAAACACAGGAAGCTGGGGCCACATCTCACAAGGCAGGACCTGGATACACTGAATCCCACTTTGCTCCAGCCCAGCAACTCAGCCAGACATTTAGGCAAGAGCACTAATAACCCTTTCCATCCACACAGAGGGTGTGGAACAGGAGTCCGGCTTTTAGTACCGTTTGCACAGAAAAGGCAAACATGTTGTTCCCCTGCCTGTGGTCTCTTAAGCCAGTCATAACCATCCCAACGCCGTCTCCCCCTCAGGTGTACACGTAGAAGGGAAGATGAATACACAGAGTCTTTTGAATCTCTATCAAATGTGGTTTTTTTATTCAACTGACAAGCACTTTTCTACAGCTGCACTTGTGGAACATCACATGGCAAAAACAGGAGTTTTTTCGCTATACTTTTTTTCTTTTTAACCTTATTAAAAATGAGATTGGTCCTAAAAATATAGAAAGAAATAAATTTAAATTCACAAAAAACTGTACATTATCAAAAAGTCACTAAAACACCACATTTGGTTATATAAAAAGTCCCTTTCGCTGTAAAAGGAACACGGAAACTTGTTGGTGTTGATGGTGTGGTTTCTTCCTGTCAACCAGACTGATGGAGGGGAAGCAAAAGGGCAGGGAGTGGGTTGTCTTTTTATCTTAAACCTGCTTTCCCTACCAAATACTCTTGTCATGAGAGAAAATCCACCTAGCTCAAGGGGGCAGTGAAGATGAGGAAAGAAAAGCAAGAAATGGCCCCTCTGATTATGCCCTATCCCTACCCCCACCCCACCCCGCTCCAGCCCCCACTTCTTCAAACTGAGGCTAGGACCCCACCCCGCCGTAAGTGCCTGGTCCCTAGGGAAAGAGATGGAGCTGGGAAAGGAACACAAAGCAGGAACCATGGAGATTTCACTCCCCCATCCACCTCACCTCCAACAATGAAATTAATCTAGTACATCTTATACCAGGGGAAAACTGCCAGGGGGAAAAAGCGGAGCCCCCAACTCTAACAGTTTCAACTGTCTAACACAAAGTTTGTTACAGCGCAGTTATTTAGATAAAATATAAATATTTATGCATAATATAAAGTCAATTCAAATATTCTTCAATCCACCTCTTATTTAAAAGCAAAAAAAAAAAATCTCAAATAAAATTAAAAGTTTTGAGGTTTATCCGACAGAAAAGGCGACTTTAGAAATAGGCTATGGGGGAGAAGGGGCATAAAGGAATAAAGGGGCTGCCCCAGGACCTACACTGCCCCTACCCCCTTCAGTGGCTCTTCAGTGCTGCCAGAGTACAAGGAATGCTCCACCTCACCTGGCACCCCCACCCCCAATGGAACATTTCTTGGATGCCTCAGCTCTCTGCTTGGGCCAGCCAGCAGCCACCTCCCCGGTGCAAGTACCCGTAATCTCTGAAGGGAGGGGCTCTGCTGAGCAGGAGAAGCAGGGGGCCAAGGGCCCATGGCTATAGCTGGGAGTCAGCAGCTTTCCTCTCATGTTGGGGGTTAACTTGGACACAGTCACATGTAGGGCAGTGATGGACCCAGAACCCCTCCTCCCTACTCTCCTGTGCTCCAGGGTCTCTGCTGCTGGGGAAGGGGTCCTGGAGTATCAAGTGAAGAAAAGCACAACTAAATGGGATAAGGAAAAGATCCAGTTCTACCACTCTCCCGTAGAAGCTTAAGATTCAAAACTACCGAGAGGAGAGGGAGTTCCTGCTGAAAGATTGCACAGTCTGAAGAGGCTGGAACAAAAATGACCAGGAGAGAGACACAGCCTTGTCTCCAGAGAAATTGTTCCTGTGGTTTCCCAAAGACAAAAAAGTGATGGTTTTAAACAATGGGAAAAATGGGAATGAAAACAGATACTTGGGGAAACTGAATGGATCCTATCAAACAATACAGGGTCACAAGCACAGCACCTTCTCTCTCACACACACACTCACACACAGCGTGCTCTCTCTCTGAGGCCGGCCTCATTGCTACCTGGCCTCCATCTTGGGGTGCACCCAAACTCAGCAGTAGTTGTCCCTGAGGAGTTCCCAAGAGGGTTTGGGAAGGAGGTGGGGAAGGAGGCTGGAAGGCCCAGGAGGCCTCCCTGCCCTCTCCCCAGCTACTGAGTTTCAGAAAAGGCTGGAAACTCAGCATGTGAGGAGCATCCAACATCATACAGGGGATAGCTATCGGCAGGAAGATGGGGACAGAGAAAAAGACAGGGACCTCTGAACGTTTTTTTTTTTCCTTTGAAGGGAAAAGATTTGGGAGAAGAGAAAAGGAGGGAGGAACCCGTACACGATAGTTTTACATTATTGGATAAGAGAAAATCTGAAAACTGGGGGGTGGGAGGTGGGAGAAGAAAGACAGACAGCGAAAAGCAGGGAAGGGACTGAACATGGAAGCAGCATGTCCAGGGCCCGGTGTCCGGCGCGACACACTTGGGAGTTAAGTCCACTTTACTGGCCGTCACTGCGGGTCCGCACACAGTACAGAGTGTTTCTTGGTTTCACACATTCACTAGAACTATTGCTATTGTTAAATAACCCCAGAATGCTGGGGCACGTAGAGGGGAGGAGAGGAAGCAGGGAGGAGGAAGTAGGGACTTCTTTCCCCGTCCCCATTTTTAATTAGCAAATAAAACAGAAAAGAAAAATTATTTTTTTCTTTCTTTTTTTGGCTTTTAGTCCAGAAGGACCTCATCTCTGCACCTCTTATTTGAGGAGCAAGAGGAGGAAAGGGAGAAAGGGATATAGGAATAAGAGGATGTGGGGCGCTGCCAAGGGCAAGGTCAAAAATCAGGGTTGTATCTGACTTGAGGCTGGACCCAGGGCAGCATCAGCAGGTGAAAATGGCAGGTTTTTTGTTTGGAAGGTGGGGGGAGATGCCACAAGGTGACTCCCCACCTCCCTTGCCTCACAGATTGGCCTGTTTTCCCTGATAAAACTCCTCCCAGCGGCTCTCGAAGAAGCGGCGCATGATGTGCCCAGCCTTGCCTACTTCAGAGTCATCCTCGTTGAAGGTCTGGCAGTTGTCAAATACCAAGAGGGCATCAGCCGCAAACTCCTCTGAGCTGGTGTACCTGGACAGGGCAGGGGCAAAGCTGTGAGCTGGGTAGGACTTGCAGCAGTAGCAAATACCAGGCGGATGCACCCACATCTACTTACCCTCCCCTGAGCAGCCGCTCCCGCATGGTGGAAAAATCCATAGGATTTTTGATGATGCGCCGGTACCCACTCACCAAACGTGGGTTCACAGGCTCTAGGAAAGGCCAGGCTGCATCATGGGACTCCATCTCCATCAGGATAATCCTATCATTACAGGGACAGTGATGGCTCCATCTCAGGAAGCAAATATACTGACCCCTCCCAGCCCTTTCCTCTGGCAGAGGTAGAGCCAACTGTCCCCCCAGGATTCACTCAACTCACTCGCAAAATGTGAGATCACTGTGGTGGTTCCGCATTGAGAGTCGCCGCCGCTTGGAGGGGGACTGCCCCTCTTCTGAGTACCGAGGCCCTGCTGCTGGGCTTTCTCGGCCCCTCAACAGTACCCGGCGTCGGCGGCCATCACCCTCTGAGAAGTTCAGCGAATAAGCACTTTTCCGCTTCTGGCCTCGCTTTGGGAAACCAGGCTTCTGAGTGAATTCTCCCTCTACCTGCTTAGTATAGGAAACAAGTGAGATTAGCAACAGCTGGAGATGCACTGCTTGCCCTACTACAAGCTCTGCCTAAATGTGATTTAAGGCTTCAAAATACTATCATGCATAAGCCGGCACTGGTTTATTCACATAACCCAATGAAGTAGGTAAAAGGGAAGATACAGTTATTCTCATTTTATAGAGAAAGCAATTAAAGCTACAGAATTTAAGTGACTTGTCCAAAAAAGGACTTAGAACCCAGGTCCCCTAACACCCAGTCTGGGACTCTTTCCAAGGAGATGAGAGATTGAGGATAATCTCTGATTTCTGTTTGAGTGTGGGAAAAAAAGAGCAGAAGCCTCACCTGAGCCAGACAGACAGTACAAAACCAATCTCCTTCTGGGACAGCCTCCATCTTGGGACGATGGCAGTAAATGTGGCAGCCACGGTCACACCCATCACAAAGCAGAAGAAACTCATCATTGTCACCCTTCCGGCAGACTAGACACGTCTGGACCAAGGTTGTGAGGAGGCAGAATGAGCTCTCAAGCCTCTACCTGCCAGTGACCCCACCCGCCCCTGCTGGCTGGCCCCTCAGCCTTTCCAGGCTCTCTCAGCCTCTTACCACTTTGTTGACAGACTTCTCCCAGGCAAGGGACCTCTCCAGCTGGCCCAGGCACAAGCACACCTGGGCTGCGCTCCGGCACCGCTCGAGGGTCTGGCGCCAGACACGAATGCGAGGGGTGATCTCGTATGATCTGGAGGGAGAAAGTGGTGATCTTTGGATGAGGAGCAGGATCCACTAAGAGGGAACTTATCCCTTTCTCTCCAAGACCAAGAATGGAGGGTGGGAGTCACTCACATCTCTGTAGTGGTGCCCTCAGGGGCACCATTAGGTGTGCTAAGCAGGGCCTTCTCCAGCACAACCTCATGAGTTGGCCAGAGGGGCTCCCGCAGGTACCGCCGTTCTACATTCTGTTCCAGGGCAGCCAGCCGCATCACAGCCAGGTCCAAAGGGTTGGTAGTTTTACGCTGAGGTGCCAGTCCTTCCCTGCCTCGACCTCGCCAGGTGATATCCTCCTGGGAGTTGGAGAGGTGCTCACAGTAGGCCAAGTCTTCACGGGTAGAGTCCGGGCTAGGACATGTCCAGCCCTTGAGTTAAGAGAGGAATAAAACTCACTGTAAAAGGAGGAAAATTTGGCATAGGAAAAAAACCAAACAAACAACAAAAAAAAAACATGACCCACTTAAGGTAGGTCACCTGTGAAGTAGGGACCCAGGGTTTTTTCTTACAGGGCATAAGGGACTAATGCTTTTCCCTAAACAACTTCCTACACAGTGCCAATCCCAGCATACCCGAATCTGCAGATCAGACATGATAACCCGCTGCTCCAGATCCTCGACCCATTGAAGCACTGCTAGGTCTGTCTCATACGTCTTATCTTTGGGGGACCAGCTCATAATCCCTTCTTGAAAGACAGGTAGTTGCCTGGGCTCAAAGATGGGGTCTGAGAAGAAAGGTGGCAGAGGGAGAGGCCCATCAGGCTGTTGTCCACAGCAGCAGCTCAATGCTTACCCTGGGCTCTTCAGCTCAAGCTGGGTGTAGGAGTATATTTACCAGCTGAGGGCCGTAGGCAGACTTCCTGCAAGAAGTCCCTGTGCTTGTTAAGGTGTTTGTGAAGTGCCTTCTCCCGGATACCTCGGGGATGTAGGGCCTTGAGCATGGCATCCAGCGTCTCAGGATCTCGTATCCACCACCAGCCTGAGCACATCTCTGTGAGCGGATGAGATGTAGGTGGGGTGTCAGCTGTGAAGCACTGCCCACACTGGATACACCGACTCCACTCTCACTCCAAGATCACTCACCAGGTGGGACAGGCTGGGCTGTCAGCTGGGTTAGGTAACGCTGTTCCATTTGTTTGAAGAACTTACTGGGAGGTCTCCCTCTCCGTTTCGGCTGTCCCAGCCCTGTGGGACTCTGTGGCATTTCTCCAGGGTCTCCTGCTCGCCTCTTAGGGGCCAACCCAGCCAAGGGCGTGGAAGAGAACTGCACTGGAGAACAAGGGTTGGCAGCACTGGGTCTATTCATCTATGAATAAAATGAGACATAAGGATGTTTTCATGTTTATAGGTTGCCTCAACTTCAGGCAGCAGCTCCATACCCAGGCAATGGTGCCTGTGGCAAGATGAAATCAAGTGCATACTACTAATTCTGGCTACTTACTGGCTTGGAGGAGGCAAGCTGCTGAGGGGAGGGAGTGGGTTGGTCCTCAGAAACTGCAGGGGGTGGTGTAGGGGCAGCATTGCAGGGCATCTGGGCTGAGATGTTAAACCAGAGTGCTTGAGGATCAGGGCTGGATTCTGCCTCATCAGGCTCTGGCTCCTCCAGGGGCTGTGATGGAGCTGGGTCTAGTTTTCCAGGACTGCTATCAGGCGTGAGGACTGAGCTGCTCAACAGTGAGCTATGGCTCTGAGTCTGGCTCAGCCAAGACAGGAAGGCTGACTGGCTGAGGTCATGCTGGCTCTGACCCAGTGACAAAGGGGAGCCTTCTTGCTCCAGGAACCCCTTATGGGACTGAGGATGGGACTGAAGCTGAAGCTGAAGCTGAGGCTGGGGCTGGGCAGGAGCATGAAGCTGAGCCTCAGGCTGAAGCTGGGCCTGGGGCTGTTCTGAATCCTGACCCCCAACAGGGGACTTAAGATGCCTAGGTTGCATAGACCCAGGCTTAGTTTTTCGAGGTCGGCCTCGGGCCCGGGCAGGAGAACTGGCAGTGGTGTTGGAGCCAGCTAACTCCATCTTCACAGAGAAGCGGGCAGAGTTGAGTGACGTATGGGCTGCCACTTTTAAGGAATCAGTTTCCTTCTTTATCACATCCTCAGGAACTGTAAAGAGAAGTAAAGAGCTTAAGACATATGCTGACATACAAGGGAAAAGTAAAAGGGTGTATAAACTTAGGACCTATGCTTTCTTTTTCTCTTGGACTTAGTCCCCCTTTTTCGAGATTCCACTGGGAAAGAGCTTACATACCAATGAACACAGTATCTGGGGAAGAAACACTATTCTCCCAAGTAATGAGCAGCAGCAGCACAATCATAAGCTAACATTTATTGCGAACTAACTATAGGTTAAGTATTATTCTAAGAGACTTAACTCATTTTAATCCTCTCAGTAGCCTCATGAAGTACAAATACTATTATTATCTCAACTTCACAAATGAAGAAACAGAAATATACAGCTGGAAATGGCAGAGCAGGTGGGTAGGCAGCTTTACTCTAAAATCTGTGCTCTTAACCATTACACCATATTATCAGAAAATGAAAGAAGACTACTAAGGAAAAGGAATTATTTAATTCTTGTTTGATAGGACTCAGAATCCACACTCCCACAGACACACCTACCTAAGTTCCCCTCTGTTCCTTCTACAAAGATACCAGCCAAATATGGCAATACCCAGTAGCGACGTCTGTAGCGGTCTTGACCCAGGGAGACCGCCCGAAGCATCTGGGATGAGTGAAGCAGCTTTTTGCGAAAGAAAAGCTGACGCTGGGTAGACAATGAAAATGAAGATGAATAAACACATTTCTAGAGTGACAGTGGTGAATTCATCCAATATATCGGAGAAAGGCAATGGCTCTAAGCCCTTCTATAAAAGTGATGCCATCTGGGCCTAACTCAGAAGGTGATTAAGGTCAAGAGCGGTGGCTCACGCCTGTGATCCCAGCACTTTGGGAGGCCAAGGCAGGTGGATTGCTAGAGTCCAGGTGTTCCATGTTACCAGCCTAGGTAACATGTGGAAACTCTGTCTCTATAAAAACACAAAAATTGGCCAGGCATGGTGGCTCCCGCCTGTAGTCCCAGCTACTTGGGAGGATCACCTAAGCCCAGGAGGTTGAGGCTGCAGTGAGCCATGATCGTACCACTGCACTCCAGCCTGGGTAATAGAAACCCCATCTCAAAACAATAAAAATTAAAATTCAATTTAAAAAATACGGTGATCAATTCTTGCCCAGCCCATATCTCCAACTCTTGGGAGGTTAGAAGCACAATACCTTACTGAGTTTTTCTATCTGGCGCTCTAGCTCTGGGATGCTAGATGCTGTGGCATCAACCTGGGGAGAAACATGTGAGCATTAAGAAAAAGGAGGTTATCAGATTCAAGAAAGAGGAATCTATTTTCTAACTCCCACTTTCCTTGATCTTGGGCCAGTACCTCTCCATCTCTTCGACCCCTGCGGCCATGGACAGCTGCTATAGCCTCCTCTTCTTCCTCTTCTTCCATGCCACTGGTCTCCTCCATGATCCGAGAACTGCGCCTCCGTCCCAGGCATTCCTCTGGCCCTTCCATCTCTACCTCAGACCTCCCAGTTCGCTTGGCCAGAACAGTTTTCAGTCTTGAAACAGATAGAGAAAGATTAAGGGATGGCCGAGCGCAATGGCTCACACCTATAATTCCAGCACTTTGGGAGGCCAAGGCAGGCGGATCACCTGAGGTCAGGAGTTCGAGACCAGCCTGGCCAAAATGGTGAAACCCTGTCTCTACTAAAAATACAAAAATCAGCCAGGTGTGGTGGCGGGCACCTGTAATCTCAGCTACTTGGGAGACTGAGGCAGGAGAATCGCTTGAACATGGGAGGCAGAGGTTGCAGTGAGCCGAGACTGCACTAGTGCATTCCAGCCTGGGCAATAGAGCAAGACTCCATCTCAAAAAAAATTAAGGGAAACTGGTAAGGAACATGATAGTGCCACAAAAGAAATACCTGGACTCCAAACCACCCTGGGCCCTGGTAAGGTCCCAAACCCAGGGAAGAGGCTAAAGCATCACATTTCACGCCAAAACCCTGGCTATGCTTCACCCGCCCCACTTCTCTCCTCTCTGGGGCTCTACCCTCTGTTTGGTCCCTACCTCCGGAGCCGACCTTCAACAATCCACTTGTTTTTCCTGTAGCTGGACATACTCTCCAGAGTCTTGTCAATCTCACTGCAGGGGAATGGGGAATAGGATGAAGCGGCAGCACAAAAAAAGGGAAAGGAGGCTCAAGGGTAAAGGGGCTGCAGTTAAAAAAGGAGTTCCAGCCTAGAAACTAGATCAGATAAATGGCAGAGGAAGGCTTAGGCTCTCCCAGGGAGGGCACTGCAATTCAGTCCCAAGTCACTCCACATCTTCAGAACATGGCAGTGAACACATATTTCTGAGGACTTCTGGAAAGCTAGAAGTCCTCCATCCCATTCTGATGCAAGGCATACAATGACCATCCCCACTCCCAGCCTCTCACTTGATGATGAGGGTGGAGCCATTGAGCTCATGCACAAGGAAGGCCAGGACAGCAGCCTTCTGCTGGGGTGACTGGGCCTGAAAAGGCTGGGTGCGCAGGCGGTCACAGAGGGCTGGCTCTACTCCGTATGCCATAAGGAAGCAGCGCAGGATCTCCGACACATTGTCTCTTGTCAGTGGGATCTCAGACACCTTCTCCCCCAAGATCTTTAGGGACTGTGTGGAGGAGAGCATAATGGGAGTGAGTAGGGAAAGACAAACAACCAAGTTGGGTGAATGTGCAACAGGAAAATACACCAGAAGAGAACTATGGGGGTTAAGATAGCATACAAAAGACCACAAAAGAAAAGGAGTAAAATAAAGAAAAATAAAATAAGGAGAGAGGAGTCAGGAAGAAAAAGATATGGAAAAATATAAGAAAAAGAGAAACACTAAGTAGTTATATCTCCTTTACTTGTCCTGGTTACTTTGGGAGGGACTTGCACTCACCTGACAGTAGGAGGGCAAGCCAGGATCATGGAGTGCAGCCTTCAGCAGCCTCACCAGCAGGTCTTGCACCTCACCCAAGCTGTCGCCCTGACACAGAAGTCCCTCCTGCAGGACCCCCAGGCTAGGCACATCTTTGGCAGGATCAAAGCCCAGCACCTTGCCAAAGCTATGCAGGAACTCCACAATGGTCAGGCAGTCTGAGAAGGCCCCACTGGGCAATGTCAGACCAGGGACTCGTGAGAAGTCAGGCAGGGGCTAGAGAGATAAAAGTGTTCTGTTAAAATAAAATAGTGTTAACTGTTTTTTAAAACAAAAGTTAACACTGGGGTTCTTCCTTTAATCTTTATTTTATTTTATTTTTTGAGATAGGGTCTCACTCTTGTCACCCAAGCCTGAGTACAGTGGCATGATCTCTGCTCACTGCAGCCTTGACCTCCTAAACCCAAAGAATTCTCCCACCTCAGTCTCCCGAATAGCAGGGACTACAGACAGGTACATGCCACCATACCCAGCTAATTTTCATATTTTTTGTAGAGATGAGGTCTCACCATGTTGCCCAGGCTGGTCTTGAACTACTGGGCTTGAGCAATCTGCCCGCCTCAGCCCTCCCAAAGTGCTGGAATTACAGGTGTGAGCCATGGCACCCGGCCTTCCTTTAATCTTTAATGGAAATGTTTCTCCCATTGCAGAAGTCCCTGTTTTTTTTTTTTTAAAGGAAAGTCTTCCCAACTGACCCAGGAACTGTTACTCTCTCCTCACTACCTGGTGGTCAGTCAGACACATATCCTCTGTTGGCTTCTTCATTTCCTCCAAGATCATCTGTTGCCTCTGCCGTTCCTCCAAGCGCCTCTGTGTGGCCAGGGTCTTGTCTGCTTTACAGGATGGCTTGGCTTTGGCCACCTCCTCCTTTTCCTTCATTTTCACCTTCTCCTTCTTTTCCCTCTTGACTTTTTCCTTCAGTTTTTCCTGCTTTGTCTTTCCCTTTTCTTTCTCAGCCTACCCAAGGAAAAGAGGAACCAAGAGTGCCATAAAGATACCAGTTACTATCCTTCCCTGTTCCCAGTCCTCCCAACCTCACAGCCCAGAAATCTCACTATAAAACAAGACTGATGTACGTGTCTTGCAAAATCAGTTTAGTGGCTTCAAAATTACACTTGGCAAGTTTGTACATGCACCTACCTTGGATTTCTTCTTAGCTTCCTTCTGCTTTAAGCTCTTGGTCTCTTGTTTCCGCTTATTTCTGGCCTGTAAACCATAAGGGAAGTCATTTCTCCTCAAACTCTGAAAGCATCTCTGCTTGGGCTAGGATTCAAAAACAGACAAGGGTGCTGGGGAGGAGAGGTGAGAGATGGAATGAGGGGTTGGCAATGGATTAATTCTCTCACCCTAGAGATGCCCACATTATTTTTGAACAAGCCCAATTCTCTAAATCAAGCGCAAGAAATTTCAGGGTAATGAAGATATACTGCTACACAGGGAGTGGTGGATGTGGGAGATGAAAATAAAACATGAAGTAGGTTGTAGGAAAAATTAACCTACTGTGTCATCTCTCTGATGTCCCTCACCTGCCCTTGGATAGTAGTCTGACACTCTCCCCGTTGTACCTTCTGCCTCACCTTCTTCTTGCTTTTACCAATCTTTGCTTTATCTTCCTCATTCGATGTTTCTTGAGAGCAGAAAGAAAAATGAAACAAGTGAGGCAGGAAGGCAGTTCTCTGGCGTCCAGGGCAACACATGCCTGTCTCAAAGCTGGCCTCCCAAGCAGTTCCCTGAAGAATCTAGAGTAGTCTTTTTTTTTTTTTTTAAGTATACATAATAAAACATTGGGGGGAAAAATGTAGGAGAGGCACCTGCTATGGGGGTGGCACAAAGAACTCAAATGACATCTGCCCAGAAGCACCAGCCCCTGGCTCCAATCAGACTGCTTTACGAGGTGTCCTGCTGATAGAAAAGAGGCCACAATGGCAGAGTAGCCTTGTAGCCAATCTCTATCCCAGGATACCTGACAAGAGCAGCAACCCACGGACTGATTTTAGAGCAGAGAGCAGAGAAAGGATATAGCAAGCCAAACTGTCAGGGAAAGAGGGTAGTAGTTAGAAGCACTGATTAACCAAGGATGTGCTAAAAAAAAGCCCACACAGCGGACACCTCAAAAGAATCAGATCAATATTGACACAGTTATTGATCATGCTCAGCTCCATGTCTTGCTTCACTAAAAGTTCTGAATTTCTTCCTTCCGGAAGACTTGGGGAAGTATAATTCTACAAGCAATAGAGTATTTCATAATTGATGTTTCTGACATGACTGTCTCTCTCTCTATAAATAAATATATGTATGTGTATATATATGTATGTATATACAGACACGGAGTCTTGCTCTGTCGCCCAGGCTGGAGTGCAATGGCACAATCTCGGTTCACTGCAACCTCCGCCTCCCAGGTTCAAGCCATTCTCCTGCCTCAGCCTCCTGAGTAGCTGGGACTACAGGTGTGTGGCCACCACGCCCTGCTAATTTTTTGTATTTTTAGTACAGGAGGGGTTTCACCGTTTTAGCCAGGATGGTCTCGATCGCCTGACCTCATGGTCCGCTGGTCTTAGCCTCCCAAAGAGTTGGGATTACAGCAGTGAGCCACCATGCCCGGCCCTGACATGACAATATTTATTAATTTGTTTCTGGTATAGAAATGCTACCACATGTCTACATGACAACCCTTTAAGACAATTACAGGCAGATGAACTACCTAAGGCTTTGATTAAAATATGAGACTTGGCCGGGTGCAGTGGCTCATCCCTGTAATCCCAGCACTTTGGGAGGCTGAGGCAGGTGGATCACCTGAGGTCAGGAGTTCCAGACCAGCCTGACCAACATGGAGAAACCCCATCTCTACTAAAAATACAAAATTAGCTGGGTGTGGTGGCACACGCCTATAATCCCAGCTATTCTGGAGGCTGAAGCAGCAGAATCGCTTAAACCTGGGAGGTTTTAACTAGGGAATCACTTAAACCTGGGAGGTTGCGGTAAGCCAAGATCGCACCATTGCACTCCAGCCTGGGCAACAAGAGCAAAAATCCATCTCAAAAAAAAAAAGAAAAGAAAAAAAAAAAAAAGGTCAGGTGCGGTGGATTACGCCTGCAATCCCAACATTTTGAGAGGCCAAAGCAGGTGGATCACGAGGTCAGGAGATCGAGACCATCCTGGCTAACATGGTGAAACCCTGTCTCTACCAAAAATACAAAAAATTAGCCAGGCGTGGCGGTGGGCGCCTGTAGTCCCAGCTAGTCGGAAGGCTGAGGCAGGAGAATGGCGTGAACCCAGGAGGCGGGGCTTGCAGTGAGCCGAGATCGTGCCACTGCACTCCAGCCTGGGTAACAGAGTGAGACTCCATCTCAAAAAGAAAAAAAAAAAAAAGAGACTTGTTCTAGGTCATTTGGTTGAAACATGACAGAGCTACATGTCTGAGTGAGAATCAAGACTAAGTTTTTTCACATTCTTCACACTACACCAGGGTAAATGCACTATTTACTGAAAAATTTAGGTTATTTCTCACCCGTCCATCCACCAAAACAGTGCCTATTATTATTATTTGGAGATGGAGTTTCACTCTTGTTGTCCAGGCTGGAGTGCAATGGTGCAATCTCAGCTCATGGCAACCTCTGCCTCCTGGGTTCAAGTTATTCTCCTGCCTCAGCCTCCCGAGTAGCTGGGACTATAGGCATCCACCACCAAGCCAGCTAATTTTTTTTTTTAGTAGAGATGGGGTTTCACCATGTTTGCTGGGATAGTCTCAATCTCTTGACCTCATCAAGATCTGCCTGCCTTGGCCTCCCAAAGAGGTGGGATTACAGGCGTGAGACACTGTGCCCAGCCTATTATTTTTTTTTTTAGAAACAGGGTCTTGCTGTGTTGCCCAGGTTGGAGTACAATAACACAACTGCAGTTTACCACAGCCTCCAAACTCCTGGGCTCAAGTGATCCTCTCCTGCCTGCCTCAGCCTCCTGGGTAACTGGGATTATTAGGCACACACCACCATGCCTGGCTCCCAATTATCTTTTAAATTCAGATGTGAATTCTGAACCTCCATGATCGTAAAAATGAGTAAGGTTAGAGGGTACAACTGAACCAGTATAAGATAAGGAGCTAAAAGATGGAAAGAAAGGGCAAGAAAGTCCTCTCCTCTGGGCTAAACACATCTGGAGACAGCCCAAGGTTTCACTGGTAGCAGCAACTCAACAAAGAGTATGGCTGGAAAAGAAGCACTCCCAAGAGCTGGGACTATGACGCTGGATTCCAAAGAGAAGCTGATTCAGATTCATTCTTCCCAGATAATGTTAGTCACGCTCCTGGGAAATCCAGGTATTAGCAATTCATCAACATTTTAGATACCTCACGGAGGAAGCCGAATTCCAAAGTAACAAACACCACTGTACCTTGGGCCTCCAGTTTCTTTAGGAGGCGGTTGTCTGTCTTGTCCAATAGCTCAGTGATTTTGACCTTAGGTGGCCGACCTCGGCCCCGTTTCACCTTGGGGACTTCCTTAGTCTTAGTCTTCTCAGTGTTTCGAGGTCGACCCCGTTTGCCAGTAATTGCCTGAATCCTCGATGGGATCTCCTCTGCTGAGAGCTGCACCCACTGCAAGCCCTAAGGTAGCAAGGGAGACTGTTACAGTAGGAAGGAATCAGTGCAGGCCACTAGACCTTTGGAACCATTCAATGCCCCAGAACCTTCAAACCCCAAAAGAGGAAGCTGCAGCTTGTCCACCAACTTGTCCTCAGGGACAAAAGCATATTTAACCCTTGGGTCTGCACCTCTGGTGTGTCTCTTTCTTCAAAGAAATCTCCAACAGGCATACGGGGACTGAAGCTGAAGTGCTCACGGCGGACACTGTGTACCACATTGCGGCTCAGGTACTAAGAGGAGGAAGTAAAGTAACATTAATAAAGCTGGAATCCTACCATGTATTTGGTCAGCAAAGGCACAAGCAGAACAGACCCAGAGCAGACAATGGCAGCCTGTTGCCACTGAGCCCAAGAACGGAGTCTTAGGCAGTGGAAAGGAGTCCACTGAGCCCAAGAAAGGAGTCCTTTAAAAAAAACCTATATTACCTTGATCACTTCTGGAAATTGCTTCATCCTCTTCCCACAGGGGCCATAATACCAGGTCTCCCCCTGCCATCGGTGGCTGCCCTTCTTGATGCGCACCTCTCTCCGCCACCTGCCAGAGAAGCACATGGGCCCTGCCGCCAGGTCACACCCCTACCCACTCCCATGCCACCTAAGAGCCAAGCCCTCTGAGCAGATGGCCCTCCCCACATTTGTATCTCTAGAACTGCAAGCAGATGCAAAAGCACCAACAGAGATAAGCTTGGATAGAAGGCTGACTTAAGCTCCAGCAAATACACCAAGGTCCTTAGGAGAAAAGCAATACACAAAACTGCACAAGCTCAGAGAGATCTCCACCCCCCCTTTACACAAAATCAGTGAGATAAGCAGTCAGAAACCCCTCCCTGAGCCATTCAGGGCAGTTACTGGATTTCCAGTAAAGAGGATAAAGACCTAAGGGGAATAAAGGCAGAAGACAAAGGACAGGGAGGCAAGCAGAAAAGTAAATTTGCTGCTGACTCCATGAAAAGACTCAATATGCCAGGGTTTAGTTAGGAACTCTGTGTTCTGAGCAATATTATTCTAAGACTAACTCTAATCTTTCTCTCAAAATGTTAAGCAGTACTCAGACTTAGTGACCACAAGTAGCCTTGAAGGGGAGGGGTGGGGAAGATCCAGGAAGGCAGTTATTTCCACAAGGCCCTGGTGTCAGCTAGTTTGTTCATTTTGGTCATGTACTGTTCCTGCCCTTACCTCTCCTAAGAGCATTAAAACAACAAAACCACCTCAATTCGTTAGTACTAAGTCGCTCCTCATTCATTACTATTCCTTCTCTACAGAAATAGGACAAGCCAGCTAGTTTGGATGTGAGCCCTAGGGTTTGGAAAAGATAATAGCTAGAGCTCCTTGGGCAAAATTGAGTCACTACAAGATGAAGAAAGAATAGGTGATGGAAGACAGACCTTGAGAGAAGACGGAAAACCTAGGAATCTCATGCCAAGAAACATTATCACTGCAGATAACTGTCCTGTAATCTACTCTTGTCTGGCTCATTCCTCCCCCATCTCAGAGGAAAAGAGGCATTCCCTTCTTTCTAGAGTTGTGCATTAAACTTGTCAAGGTCAATAAATGTAGCAAACTAGAGCATTTACCCATGTTGGAGGGGAAGACGAACTTCTTCTGGGGTAGCAATACGTCTCCTCATGACATCACCTTGGGAGGAAGGGATACCCAAGTTAAGAGTTCAAGCAAAATATTTAAACAATAGACCAGCAGGGAAAGGCTAACTGCAACATGGGACAGAAAAGTTTCTTGGAACCAGACAGGGATAGAATAGAATCTGGATACTCACCACTACCAGAAGTAGAGAGTTCCTCTCCAGTGATCTCTTCCAGGTCAGCAGTGGTTTCTAGGAAGCTGCTGGCATCCTTATTTGCTGGGGAGGCTGTTGGAAAGGCAGCTGCTGGGGAAGTTACAGGAGAGGCTTTTGGGGATGTCACTGAAGCCGTCAAGGGGACTTCTGAGGAAACTGCTGGGAGGACTGCTGAGGAAGCTGGAGAGACCACTGAGAAGACTGCTGGAGAGACAACTGTAGAAGCTGCGGGACAAACTTCTGGAGAGATTTCTGGGGAGGCTGCTGGAGAAACCACTAGGGAGACTGCTGGGGAGGTTGTTGGTGAGACTGCTGGTGAGGTTGCTGGATGTAGCTGAATAGTGGATGACTGATCAGGAGCTGGCTGGGTCAGGGATGGTGGGAAGTCTGAAGACTGAGTTTCCATTTCTTCCTGTTCAGCGTCACTACCATTATTCAGGTCAAAGCTGTTATCTAGAATCCAAAGGGACAGGATAGGCTTAAAAAAAAAAAAAGGCATCACATAAAACAAGAGAATCTACTCAGTCAAACCTGGACCAAGCTAAACAGGGTTACTTCAAGGGGTCTTCCCTAGGGTTGGAAAAAGTAGCAGCTTTTTCTCCCAACCAATCATGAAGATTAAAGGGTAAAGATGCTACAGATGTCACTGTGTGAAGAAACACCTTTTACCTGGTGCCAATAAAGCCTCTGGCCTCCTTCTCCCTACAAATTCCAAGTCTCATAAGTTCTTCAAAGCAGAGGGCACAGGTCAGAGTATACCAGTCTGTGCCTCTTTTAGTCCCACCATACACTATCCCATAGCCCCTCAGCTCCCAGCAAGGTGCTCTTGCTTTCCCACTTTTTTTTTTTGAGATGGAGTCTCGCTCTGTTGCCTAGGCTGGAGTGCAATGACACAATCTCAGTTCACTGCAACCTCCACTTCCCAGGGCCAAACGATTCTCCTGCTTCAGCCTCCCAAGTAGCTGGGATTACAGGCGTGTGCCACCACACCTGGCTAATTTTGTATTTTTAGTACAGGCGAGGTTTCACCATGTTGGCCAGATGGTCTTGAACTCCTGATCTCAGGTGATCCGCCCGCCTCGGCCTCCCAAAGTGCTGGAATTACAGGTGTGAGCCACTGTGCCCGGCCAGATTTCCCACTCTTAAGGCCCTAACTATGAAACTTATTCTCTCATCTTTCTTTGTCCTACCTACCCTCACTTACCTTGCAGGACAGACTCCCCTAGGACAGGTGGAGAGGTGGGACTGGCAAAGATAGAGGTTGATGTTTGACTATCATCTGCCAGGAGACTGAAGGCAGTAGCATTATTGAGGGAAGGGCAATCAAGGGCAGAAATCACAGGGCTGTCCTCAAGAGGCAGCTTGTCCTCTGCACCCATTAGCTCTGTGTCATCAATACCATATAGTCCTCCACTCACTGGCTCTGTTCACAAGGGTAGAAAAATCAGAGCAGGATAATGAGAAAAAAAATCAGAAAGCAAGACTTAAGAAACACTGGTCAGAAAATATCCAATTCTAGTTCCCACAGTGTTAAGATTCTTCCTAATATTAAATTAGGTAACAACTAAAGCCTTCTCCCTGAAAGACTAGTCATGAGATTGTAGGGATCATAAAAGTTTGAGGGGAGGCCGAGGCAGGAGAATTGCCTGAGGCCTGGAGCTCAAGACCAGCCTGGGCAACATAGCAAGACCTCATCTCAACAAGATGAAAATGGAAGGAAAGGCATTGGTGGTATTATCTACCCAGAGACCTATGCAAAATTCTAGGATTTATCATAAAATATGTCTTTCTTGTACTTCAGTGGGGTAAAAGGTAACTGTTCACTGACAAAACGTTTTCTTCCTAGTTTGTTAGAACCCAGAAAGATCAACTGTGTGGTAGTAAGTCCCTATCCAGTGAATTATTACAGCCCAGAGCTCTTAGCCAAAAGTAATACTGGGAAATAACCTGGGACATGAACCAATTCAGCTCAGAGTTCAGTTAGTGCAACAAGGCCAGTGGCATGTAACTGTGGTCTGCCTTAGGCCTACCTGGAAGCCCCAATGCCATGGATTCCCTAATACTTTTCCCATTTTACTGTCTCTTTCAGGTAAAGGTTGGCTACTCTGCATGGATAAATTAAAGGGAGTCAGCCTCCAAATCTACCTGGTGCCAGAGAGTTGAAAGGCTCCAGAGAGTCTTCACTGAGGATTGGAGTGTCTTCCAGTTGATCAGGAAGATGTGAAGGATCATCTAAACAGCTCACTGTGGGGTCAGGGACCAGGACTGAGACCTCTTGGTGTAACGATTCCACAGAAGGGACAGAGCCATTGTAGCCACACATCTTCAGTTCTAGGAAATCCCAGGAGAGACCAAAAGTCAAAATCAGTGCCTTATATTGGTTCATTTAGCTATATTAGGCAGTCAGTCTTTGCTAGAAGGATGTTCATTCATTCAACATTTATTGCGGCCAGTTCTTTGCTGGGAACCGATCACATCAAGAGCAGAGATGTACTGGTAAAATCAATCCTACAGCAGGCAAAGAGAGGAAAAGAGAGTGGGGTCTGAGATAAGATCTTTATCATGTTCTCAGATATCTCCCCCATCCAGTGGGAAACAGAGAAAACATCCTGTAATTTTACAGAGTGGTGATTACCCTTGTATCAGGAATCAACTGGAAGCTAAGCTTCTATCTATTTTGAGGGAAAAGATGAGAGGGGCTGTCACATGTACTAATGCTAAACAACAAAAAAAGGAAACTTGAGTAGACAAATAATGATATGCTCTGCCTGCTTCCTTCCCTCCTTCATATGCCAATCACTACATTGGGCTCAGACGACTTTAGCAGCCAGTCTGCTCCTGCAACAGTTAGTTAAAACAGCCTCAGTGCCCACTGCTAGACCCTAACCACTTCATATATTTTGAAAGAAGCCTTTCTTGATGCAGGGTGTCTGTTGGGGCTGTTTCGGGCTCGCCCACCTGCCCTCTCCAGGCCAGAAGCTCTGCATGAGCTTGAAATAATTTGCACTCCCACTCCCGAGCTGGTGCTACTGCCACAAAAACACCAGCCACTTGGCTCTGCTAATTGCTAATCACCAACATGCAAATCAGCCTCCACTGCAGAGAGCTGGAAAGACAAGTTTTCCTCACCTCAAAAAGCCACTATCCCCCCCCAGCTCCATTTTCCCTTTCCCCACCCAGTTCACCAACCCAGTTATACCTGGCTGCTCTTCTTCCAGCTCCAGGCTGCCTACCAAGCCAGTGCCATTCTCTGCCACAACTGAAGTCATCTCCTTTTCTGCTGCCTCATCAGGATGGATATCACTGCCTACCTCCTGAGAGGGTGCAAAGGTTTGAATGCTAGATCCCAACATAGGAGAAGTCTGTGGGGAGGTGAAAAAACTAGGGGGTCCATTGGGCATCACCTCAAAATTCTGGTCAGGAAAGGAATCATACAGTTCTTGTGAATCAAAGTTAAGCCCCATGGGACTCTGGGTACCGTTGGCCCAGAACTCTTGGCTCCCAGCCCGAAGGTTAGTGTTGTGACTTGGGGATGAAGGTTGCCGGCTGCCCCCAAGGATGCCGTTGAGTGGGTATTGTCCCCCCGAGAACTGGGAGAGAAGGGGTGGGTCCTTGAGGTTGCTGCCAGAATTGGCAGATGGGTACTGTGAGTAGTTCCAGAGACAGTCGTAGGCCACGCTGGGGTGATGGAGGTGTGAGGTGCTGGAGGAGTGGGGAGCAGAGTTCAAAATCCCTGAAGTAGTAGTGTGAGATACAGTAGATAAGCCATTAACATTCACATCCCCATTCAAACCTGGCAGAGAAGGAAAGAAAAGGTCAGTTACAGATATGTAGGCAAGCAACTCTACCAAAACAAACCCAAAGTAATAGCACTGACTAGAAAAAGACATGATAAAGGGAAAGGGGATTCCTCCCCTGCTATCTAGTTTTTGGGTCTCTGGAGAACACCAAGCCCAGAGGCTCCTGGATGTAGGCTTAGCAACTGCTGCTGAGGCTGCAGAGTAGGGGGCTGGAGAGCGCTCCAGGCCTGCCATGGGAGCCACCAGCAGAGCTGGATGCTGCTGCTTACTACTGGCTTTTTTTTTTTGGTTTATTTTTGGTTTGTTTGTTTTGAGATGGAGTCTCACTCAGTCACCAGGCTGAAGTGCAATGGCGCAATCTCGACTCACCGCAACCTCCGCCTCCTGGGTTCAAGTCAATTCTCCTGCCTCAGCCTCCCGAGTAGCTGGGACTACAGGTGCCCACCACCACGCCTGGCTAATTTTTGTATTTTTAGTAGAGACGGGGTTTCACTGTGTTGGCCAGGATGGTCTCGATCTCTTGACCTCGTGATCCACCTGCCTCGGCCTCCCAAAGTGCTGGGATTACAGGCATGAGCCACCATGCCTGGCCTTTTTTTTGGTTTTAATTAAATGAAACTGTCTGCAGACTCCCTACAGTGACTTGCGTTCTGCCCTACTCTCATTCTCTAGGGGATTTCTTCCCTTGGAGGGGCATGACTGAATTCTCCAGGGGCCCCCTTTCCCCAGTGCCTATTTGGCCCCACAGTGGCACCAAAAGGGACAACCTCCACCTCACTGGCACATGCAGATCCAGCACTTTGTGCTGGGCTAAGAATAGAATTTGCAGTCACCACAGCGACAAGAACCCAGCTCAGAAGGCTGGGCTTGGCCCTTCCCTATAGGCACTAGAAGGTAATATGCCAGCTGGGGGGTGGGGGAGACCTTTGCACGCAGTGCTGTAGAGTTCAGCTGTCAACATCAATGGCAACCTCTGGAATGGAGGATAATCAATCAAAAAGAACCAAGATATTAAGGAAGCTTGAGAGGTAGGGTGGAACCCAATGAAATAAAGGAGCTTCTACCATCTGCAACCTTTTTGGAGAGGATAGGAGGGAGAAGCAGCAGTATTTTTTCTGCTGCAAGGAAGGAAGGAAGTATGTGGGCTTCTCTCTGCTTCCAAGTATAAAGGACCTGAAACCCAAGCAAGATTATAGAGGTACCTGGCGAGTCATGGTACAGAGCAACTGGTAAGCCAAATGCAGGAAAAGACCCAATCCTGGCAGCAACACCTCCATATGGAATTATGAACTTCTCTCTGGGGAACTAGGTAAGCACTAAATTTTCCCTTGTCCCTACCTTCCATCCAAGGACAGAAGGGGGAATAAGTACTTCTAGCATCTGCCTTTCTCTGATGTACAAACTAAAAGGCAATACACTGCAACTTGCACTTCATTCAACTCTCAGTATTGGCCCAGTGTAGCTTCCCTAACCTCTAAAAACAGCTTCTTAGAAGGCTAGTCCTTTATCTCTCTCATGAGTCCAACCTGGTTAGCAGCAGCAGTAGCCACCTCACCACTCTGTCAGCAGCCAGGGGAACAGGGCTGACAGAAGAACAGGCTAAGATGAAAAAGCCATTGGGTTTTCCTAACCTCTTCCAACCTTAAGTCAATACAAAAAATGTTTGCAAAAAACCCTAGAACTTGTTCGTAGAAGTTGATTTCTCTCCAGCAGCTAGACCAAAGTGAAGCAAAATAATCCCCCATGAATCCGCCCTTAAGGGTTGATGTCCATTCCCTCCCCAGGCCAAGCAGCCCTCACACTCACTTTTCCCTTGCTGGGGGAAGTTCATGGGAGACCCGTTAGTGTAGAGGCCCTCCCCTGAGGAAGGAGAGGGTTTCAGTCCTGAGGCAGCAGGTGCAGGGGGAAGGCCAGTAAAGTTAAAATGGTCGTTTGCCTCCATTTCTGCAGGAGGGGAGAGAGAGGGGGAAAAAAATACTGGCGGTTAAACAAGGTTATGTCACCTGGAATCTTCCAGGGGGAACGACCCCTCCCCTCCACCTACTTACCCTTCTCCTACCTAAGTACTGCGTGAGGGAAAGTACAAGCTAAGAAAAGAGAAGGAGAAAATATGCCCCAAGGGTGAGCAATGACCCTAAGAAAATAGTCTTTTAAAGCCAGCTTTGGTGATTAAAAAACAAAACAAGTTAGCAAGAAAAACCAAGATACAAGCCTGGAGGAGTTTTCCCTCTGTGTAAGCTCCACTCAGCCCAGGTTACCCTTCTATATTAGATATTAGCCCTCTACTGTAACGCTTAACAATCTCCATCCTTTTGTTTTTATCCTCAAGGTAAAGTCTCCCTCCCAGGCCCACAAAAGGTTCTCAAAGCCATCTTTTTGACAGAAAAGCATATCTGATAAACACTCTTTGTTTCATTATTAAACTTGAGTTAAACATAATTTCTAATTATCCTATCCATAGCCCTAGACATCTCAAGATAGTAGTTACATTAGTAAAGGGATTTGAAAAGGAGAATACATTTCAGAAAGGTGATCATAATGGCAAACCTCAAATCAACCAGCAATAATTTTACTCTTTATGCTCCCCAAGAACATGGGTCAGAAAAATGTCAGCAGTGAAAAATTGATTAAATACGAGGGTGTCCCCAAAAATATTATTCTGTTATGTCTATTACGGTTATTTCCTAATGCTTTAGTTTTGTGGCTTAAATATAAAGAAAGGGTCACAGAGAAAATAGCAAGATACTTATATTTGTAAAGTGCAATGGCTCATTGAGGTATGGTTAAAAAGTTTTTCACCCGGCCAGGCGCGGTGGCTCAAGCCTGTAATCCCAGCACTTTGGGAGGCCGAGACGGGCGGATCACGAGGTCAGGAGATCGAGACCGTCCTGGCTAACACGGTGAAACCCCGTCTCTACTAAAAAATACAAAAAACTAGCTGGGCGAGGTGGTGAGCGCCTGTAGTCCCAGCTACTCGGGAGGCTGAGGCAGGAGAATGGCGTAAACCCGGGAGGCGGAGCTTGCAGTGAGCTGAGATCCGGCCACTGTACTCCAGCCTGGGCGACAGAGCGAGACTCCGTCTCAAAAAAAAAAAAAAAAAAAGTTTTTCACCCTTTCTGAATACTACTAATAATGATGAGAAGCCCTTGATCAGAATGAATTTAACTTTGATAGAGGAAAGGGAAGAAAGCAAACAGAAGCCAGAATTGTTGCTCAAGTCTAACGTTATCAATCGGATTCTTGTGATATCCTAGTGCATACCAACTTGATATGGGAGAAACGTAATCTGTCTTGATACAGAAAAAGCAACTCCTGAATTATGTTATTACATTTTAAAAAAGAGAAGAATTCAGGCCAGGTGTGGTGGCTCATGCCTGTAATCCCAGCACTTTGTGAGACCGAGGTGGGTGGATCACCTGAGGTCAGGAGTTCGAGACCAGCCTGACCAACATGGTAAAACCCTGTCTCTACTAAAAATACAAAAATTAGCTGGGTGGTGGTGGGCGCCTGTAATCCCAGCTAGTCGGGAGGCTAAGGAAGAAGAATCACTTGAACCCGCAAGGCAGAGGTTGTAGTGAGCTGAAATTGCGCCACTGCACTCCAGCTGGGCGACAAGAGTGAAACTCTATCTCAAAAACAAAAGAATGAATACACTGGTTAAATACATATATGATGAGGCCTGGCATAGTGGCTCACACCTATAATCCCAATACTTTGGAAGCCAAAGCAGGAGGACTGTTTGAGGCTACGAGTTTGAGACCAAGCTGGATAACATGGTGAGACCGGTCTCTACAAAACTTGAAAAGTAGCAGGGTGTGAAGGCTGGGCGCAGTGGCTCACACCTGTAATCCCAGCACTTTGGGAGGTCAAAGCTGGCAGATCACCTGAGGTCAGGAGTTCGAGACCTGCCTGGCCAACATGGTGAAACCCTGTCTCTACTAAAAACACAAAAATTAGCCGGGTGTGGTGGTGGGCACCTGTAATCCCAGCGGCTCGGGAGGCTGAGGCAAGAGAATTGCTTGGACCCAGGAGACAGAGGTTGCAGTGAGTGGAGATTGTGCCATTGCACTCCAGCCTGGGGAAAAAAAGCAAGACTTCATCTTGAAAAAAAAAAAGTAGCAGGATGTGGTGGGGCACACCTGTGGTCCTAGCTTACTGGAGAGGCTAAGGCAGAAGGATCACTTGAGCCCAGGAGGTCGAGGCTGCAGTGAACCATGATCATGATCATGCCACTGTACTCCAGCCTGGGTGACAGAGCATGACCCTGTCTCAAAAAAAAAGAGAATATATATATATGCCCACTGGCCAAAGTCTGCAAGAGTCACATTCATAAATATGCTACATTACTACAAATTAGACATCACTAGTATAAATGTGAAATAGCATAATTCTGAGCATGAAATATAAACTCTGCATAGTATGTGCGAATTGTATCTTAGTCAATTTTAACTAAAATTTTAAAAATAAAAATAGGCCAAGCATGGTGGCTCATGCCTATAATCCCAGTGCTTCAGGAGGCCAAAGCAGGAGGATCGCTTGAGGTCAGGAGATCAAGACCAGCCTGGGAAACACAGCAAGGCTCTGTCTCCACAAAAAATAAAAAAGTTAGCTGAGCATGGTGGTTCCTGCCTATAGTCTCGGCTGCTCAAGGAGGATGAGGCAGGAAGATTACTTGAGCCCAAAAGTGCAAGTCTAGCCTATGTAGCATAGCAAGACCCCATCTCTACAAAATAAAAGCAATTTGCATTTTGTTGATTTAAGGGAAAACGTTTTTAGGACTTACTGATCTCCCATATAGGATATCTCATCTTTAGTCTAAATAGGGGTATCCAATCTTTTGGCTTCCCTGGGCCACACTGGAAGAATTGTCTTGGGCCACACATAAAATACACTAATGATAGCTGATGAGCTTT
>NC_045443.1:53696716-53710584 GCF_002776525.5 Piliocolobus tephrosceles
GTGTTAGCCAGGATGGTCTCGATCTCCTGACCTCGTGATCCGCCCGTCTCGGCCTCCCAAAGTGCTGGGATTACAGGCTTGAGCCACCGCGCCCGGCCTCCATGTTATGTTTTAAGAAAGTTTACAAATTGGTGCTGGGCCGGATTCAAAGTTGTCCTGGGTGGGTTGGACAAGCTTGATCTAAATTAAGTAGCAGACCTAAACCTGCCATGCATCAATGAAAAAACGGAGTCTTTACAGTGAAAAGACCCCAGGTTAGCCAGGCATGGTGGTGAGCACCTGCAGTCCCAGCTACTTGGGAAGCTGAGGCAGGAGGATCACTTGAGCCTGGGAAGGGGAGATAGCAGTGAGCCAAGATCATGCCATTGCACTCCAGCCTGGGTGACAGAGTGAAACCCTGTCTTAAAAAACAAACAAAAACAGCCGGGCGCGGTGTCTCAAGCCTGTAATCCCAGCACTTTGGGAGGCCGAGACGGGCGGATCACGAGGTCAGGAGATCGAGACCATCCTGGCTAACACGGTGAAACCCCGTCTCTACTAAAAATACCAAAACTAGCTGGGCGAGGTGGCGGGCGCCTGTAGTCTCAGCTACTCGGGAGGCTGAGGCAGGAGAATGGCGTAAACCCGGGAGGCGGAGCTTGCAGTGAGCTGAGATCCGGCCACTGCACTCCAGTCCTGGCGACAGAGCAAGACTCCGCCTCAAAACAAAAACAAAAACAAAAACAAAAACAAAAAAACAGGGTCCTCCAGGATTTCCCTATTTTTTTTTTTTTTTTTGAGACAGAGTTTCCCTCTTGTTGCCCATGCTGGGGTGCAAGGGTGTGATCTCGGCTCACTGCAGCCTCCGCCTCCCAGGTTCAAGCAATTCTCCTGCCTCAGCCTTCCCAGCAGCTGGGATTACAGGCACCCGTCAACACGCCCAGATAATTTTTTGTCTTTTTAGTAGAGACAGGGTTACACCATGTTGGCCAGGCTGGTCTCGAACTCCTGACCTCAAGTGATCCACCCACCGTGGCCTCCCAAAGTGCTGGGATTACAGCCGTGAGCCACTGCGTCCGGCCAGGATTTCCCTAGTATAGTTAGCAGTTACTCCTCAGCAGTACGGGGTCTGAAAAATAAGCATCATGAGATTAATAATCCTTCTGAAGTACAAGAATTAAAGGCAAGGTCATTCCTTAGTCTCTAGTTAGGTTCCTTCCAAAGCTTATACCACAGAGCAAGGAAGACATTCAATACTTCACTTCAGAAGTTTTGGAAATACTATGCCTACAGGGCCAATTTCATCTGATCCTCACCTCTCCTCTCCCCAGTTTTTTGCACACCTCCCTTGGTATAGAAGACACATGCAATTTCTGTCCTATGTGCAGTGGACTATATCCTCCTCAATGATGGGTCACAGTTCATTTCTGCATTCTCTATTTGAATCCACGAAAAAAGTTGTGACCTCCTATCTGCTGCTCTGGAAAAGCACAGCATATCCTGGTTTTTGTAAGTATTAATAACAATATGTGGATGGCTCACAGAAATCAGAGAAGTAAAAGGAATGGGAAGTTATCTGGTATTTGAGATCGGTTTCTCTACCTGTCTCTACTGAACTGTCATCAGAACCACAACCACTTCATTTACAAGAAGCTTCCTAGACGCATAATATTGTCTTTGTGCTGTGCAATGTGGTCAGCACAATGTAGTGGGCTCTAGGTTCAAATCTCAACTCTACTATTTACTAGCTAGCTGTTTAACCTTGGACAAGTTACTTACACTTGCTGGGCCTAAGTTTCATCATCTGTAACAATTTTTGTACCCACTTTCAGGACTGGTGAGGATTAAATGAGAAAATCTAAATTAGAGCCCCAGCACAGTGTCTGTCATCCAGCAAGCACTCCATAAACATTAGCTTTTTTTTTCTTCTTGAGACAGAGTCTCACTCTGTCATCCAGAGTGGAGTGGAGTGGCATGATCATAGCTCACTGCAGTCTGGAACTCCCGGGCTCCAGCGATCCTCCTGCCTCAGCTTCCCAAGGACTATAGGCACTCACCACCACACCTGGCTAATTTTTAAATTTTTTTGTAGACACAGGGTCTCGCTATGTCGCCCATGATGCTCAAATTCCTGGCCTCAAGCAATTCTCCCACCTTGGCCTCCCAAAATGCTGGGATTACAGGCGTAAGCCACCTCAGCAGGACTACGTTAGCTACTATTATTAGACAAACAGTAAAAGACTGTGCAGTTTTCAAAACAATAATCAGGCCTGGCCGGGCGCAGTGGCTCATGCCTATAATCCCAGCACTTTGGGAGGCCAAGTCGGGTGGATCACCTGAGGTCAAGAGTTCGAGACCAGCCTGGCCAATATGGTGAAACACCATCTCTATTAAAAATACAAAAAAATTAGCTGGGTGTGGTGGCGCACACCTGTAAGCCCAGCTACTCAGGAGGCTGAGGCAGGAAAACTGCTTGAAGCCAGGAGGTGGAGGTTGCAGTGAGCTGAGATCCATTGCACTCCAGCCTGGGTGACAGAGCAACACTCTATCTCCAAAAAAAAAAAAAAAAAGATAGTCAGGTCTAAACAGTCTACATATAATATAAATATAATTTAAAACTAGGGATAATCCAGCCAGACTTCTTTATATGCAGTTTGACTCCTTATTTTAGATGTTACTTAAATATGGGAATTAATTATGTCACAGTATGGGAATACAAAGGAAATGTGAACACCTCCTCTCAACAATAAACGTTAAGTTTATTTCATTTTAACCTTCCTACCCAGGATGCTTTTCACAATAAACCCTAAAGGTAAACTCTGTCCTCCCATTCAGAGCTAGTAAGAACAGTAAAGCAAAGGAGGGTATCTCCCTTTGAACTAATAGGATTTTCGCCAAATGAGAAAAGAAATCAGCCAGTGCCCAACCCCTAGAGTAGCAGATGACTGTCATACCAGGAAGTACATTCAGGCAAGCACCCAGCCCAGTCCCAGCTGTACATAAATGGATCTTTTAAGAGCTCCTATGTTTCATTTGTAAGATAAGGGACATTGCCCTATAAGCTTGAAGCAATAAAGCCCTCCCCACAGGGCCAAAGAGGTTGCTTTTCTCTCAGTCCCAATCAAAGAGCTGCTACTCTGTGGGCCTGTGACATGGTTTTAATAGAAAAAGGCTGACAACACCGGGAGCAGTGGCTCACGCCTGTAATCCCAGCACTTTGGGAGGCCGATGCAAGCAGATCACGAGGTCAGGAGATCGAGACCATCCTGGCTAACATGGTGAAACCCCATCTCTACCAAAAATACAAAAAATTAGCCAGGTGTGGTGGCGGGCGCCTGTAGTCCCAGCTACTCGGGGGGCTGAACCCAGGAGGTGGAGGTTGCAGTGAGCCCAGATCGCACAACTCCAGTCTGGGCGACGGAGTGAGTCTCCATCTCAAAAAAAAAAAAAGAAAAGAAAAGTGAAGAGAAAAGAAAAGACAAAGGCTGACAAAGCACAAAGTGTTGAAATAAATATTACGTATTTCAACACTGTTACAGGTGTCCTCCCTGACCATTTCTAACCCTCCGGCCTCTGAGGCTACCCCCCAGGACAACAAGACACATTAACACCCTACAGCTGGATATTGCGGCGGTCCCTGCAGCTCTTTGGTTCATTCTTCTCATGTAGTACACCAAAATCTCACAAATGGGAGGTTTCTAAGATGGAGTTGAGGGGGATGAGAGAGATTTCAAATGTTTATCCTGACTAAACAGCAAAGGCAAATTCTATAGTAAAAATCACACCACTACATTTTAGCTTTGTAATTGTGAACATCATGAAGGATATTTCTTTTTTTTTTTATTTGAGACGGAGTCTCGCTCTGTCGCCCAGGCTGGAGTGCAGTGGCGCGATCTCGGCTCACTGCAAGTTCCACCTCCCGGGTTCACGCCATTCTCCTGCCTCAGCCTCCCGAGTAGCTGGAACTACAGGCGCCCACTACCACGCCTGGCTAGTTTTTTGTATTTTTTTTTTTGTAGAGATGGGGTTTCACCGTGTTAGCCGGGATGGTCTTGATTTCCTGACCTCGTGATCCACCCGTCTTGGCCTCCCAAAGTGCTGGGATTACAGGCTTGAGCCACCACGCCCGTTGGAAGGATATTTCTTAACTCTACACATCTCTGGCTTACCCACCACACTCTAATACAGAGGTTCTCATCCGGGGCAATTCTGCCCTGTAGGGGACATTTAGTAATCTCTGAAGGTATGTGCTACTGGCATCTAGTAAGCAGAAGCCAGAGATGCTGCTAGGCATCCTTCAACACACAGGACAGCCTCATCACAACAAAGATATCATCTGGCCCACATATCAATAGTGCCAAGGCTGAGAAACTCCGTTCTAATGCAAAAGCTGTCCCATTCCTGCCCCACACCTTGGGAAAGTTCCAAGTTTTCACTGGTCCCAGTTCCTGACACTGCAAATGAGGATGCTTTCACTTTTGTATCTAAAAACCACCAATGAGAGTTCCAAGTAGGCCAGGAGAGATGGCTCATGCCTATAACCTCAGCAGGATCACTTGAGGCCAGGAATTCAAGACCGGCTTGGGCAACATAGTGAGACCCCACCTCTACATTAAAAAAAAATTCCAAGTACCAAGCCACAAAATAAATATGCCCTCTTCTCCAATCACGATAACCCATTTTGACTGCCCTGGTAACAAGCTTGCCTTCAACTCTGACTCACACAAACTATATAATATACTGACCAAGGCTCAAAATATCCATCCTCTCCTTAACTACCTTCCCTAGTCAGGACTCCAAGTGAGGCAGAACAAAGATAATGAAAGAAGGAAGACTATACTAAGAGGGGGCTACTCAAAGAAAACTGTAATGTCCAGGCTGTTCAGAAGATTTGAAAGATGACTGTTCTCTGTCCTTATTTCTTCTACATTATGTTGGTTCCACAGCATCAGTTGGATATAAGTTCCACCATTATATCTCCAGCACCTAATTGTTAAGTATACAAAAGAACCAAAGGAAATATTTGTTGAGTCCATGGACTGAACAAATGAATGAGTAAATCTACCTTTCTGTCACTACCAGCTTACTCATCCAATGAAGGTCACGGGCTTTGCTCTTACTATTTTCAGAGAACAAAAAAAAATTCAGCTTCATTCTTCACAGAGATAAAAATTTCAAGAGGGAAGAAAGGCCCCAAATCTTGACGTACTTAGATAGCCACTCCTTGAAGAAAATAAGGCCTAAAAATAGGGAAGTACTGATAATGTAAAAAGGCAATAAATTAGCTAGGCGTGGTGGCATATGCCTGTAGTGCCAAGTTCTCCGAAGGCTGAGGTGGGAGGATTATTTGAGCGCAGGAGCTGGAGGCTGCAGTGGGCTATGATCTCACCACTGTTCTCAACCAAATGACCACAAAACAGAAAAATAAATAAACGTAAGCTCTGAATTAATAAAACGTTCTGCTTGGTTTAACAGAACACTCAAGGCATATAATAGGTTTTTATATATTTGTTAACTAAAGAAACTGCAGGTTAGGTTTTCTGCCACACTTCCGGTCACTTTACTCTCAGAAGACCGGGAATGCCTCTGGAATTGCAAGACACTAAAGGCCACAGTCCAGAGGTTATATTAAGGTTATTTCCCTCTTTCAGCTCTGATTGTTTCTTGGAATTTCTTTCTTTCTTTTTTTTTTTTTTTTTTTGAGACAGTGTGGCTCTGTCGCCTAGGCTGGGGTGCGGTGGCACGATCTCGGCTCACTGCAACCTCCGTCTCCCAGGTTCAAGCAATTCTCCTGCCTCAGCCTCCCGAGTAGCTGGGATTACAGGTGCCCACCACCACACCCAGCTAATTTTCATATTTTTAGTAGAGACGGAGTTTCATCATGTTGGTCAGGCTGGTCTTGAACTCCTGACTTCAGGTGATCTGCCCGCCTCGGCCTCCCAAAGTGCTAGGATTGCAGGCTGAGCCACCGTGCCTGGCCAGAATTTCAACTCTAACAGCTCAGGACTCTACCTTTTCCACCCCGAAAAATGAGCTAAGCAGGCAGGTTAAGGACCCCATTCATAAGGCAGGTTAGAGAGTCCAACCTCAAAAGACTAAAAGAAGGAAGACGACCTATCTCTTAAAAACTTCTTCCTTTCTTTGGTAAATTTTTGGCAAGATTACAGTATTTTAGTCTGCAAAATGCCCCCATAATAATTGTTCTCTTTAATGAGGAAACAAGACAAAACACTAAGCCAATGCTACTTTTACTGCTAGTGACAATTTCCAGATGTCTTCAAACATGGGATTTTTTGTTTTGCACAATTTTTTTAATTTCAAAATTAGGCAGACTGACAAGCTGGTAAAAAATAGTCCTTCTGACCCACATGAGATAATACTGAGAAACTATTCATCTGGGCTATACATAGGCATATGAGGACACCAACATTCTAAGACACAAACCAAGAAGATTATTTGCCCCGGGAATTACCTCAAATTTTATACTTGGCATTATTGCTGCTCTTGATATATCTCACACAAGGTCAAACATCACTATCAATTACTAACTTCTATACTGTTTTAACAATAAAAATAGCAGTTTGGTGCTTGACCTCTTCAGTGGTGACAAGAAAGGTCAACAGCAGGAAGACACTGTCAGTAACCTTAACAAGCTTTGCTTCTCTCCTAGTAATACTTGATTCCAGAGCCGCAAGACTACAAGATGAACTTTTCATTCTAGACTGGCTCTGGTCAGCCCATATAGCTCTCTTTACATCTCAGATTTTTTCTTTCATCAAGAAGCTTAAAATATTAAGCAACATATTTCTCTCGACAAAAAAACGCACCCATTTTATAAGAAGGCCATGAAAGGTTTGCTTCTTTCAGCTCCCAGTTCAATCATGTATCAAATGAAATCACTATTTTCTTAAAATCAGCTTTTCTTTTAAAAGTCCAAAGACTCGGCCGGGCGCGATGGCTCAAGCCTGTAATCCCAGCACTTTGGGAGGCCGAGACGGGCGGATCACAAGGTCAGGAGATTGAGACCATCTTGGCTAACACGGTGAAACCCCGTCTCTACTAAAAAATACAAAAAAACTAGCCGGGCAAGGTGGAGGGCGCCTGTAGTCCCAGCTACTTGGGAGGCTGAGGCAGGAGAATGGCGTAAACCCGGGAGGCGGAGCTTGCAGTGAGCTGAGATCCGGCCACTGCACTCCAGCCTGGGCGACAGAGCGAGACTCCGTCTCAAAAAAAAAAAAAAAAGTCCAAAGACTCAAGAGTAGTTCTTTCTTCTTTCTTTACTCTTTTAACCCCCACACAGGGAAAATCAACTTGCTGTTCTGCCAAGTGCCAATTCAGGTAAGTAACCAAAGGCTGAAGAAAGGGGAACTTAAAATCAACCCCATCGGACAGCAACTTAAAGGAACTAATCAGGGGCAAGAAAAAGGATGCTGACAGATGGACTGTTTTTACTGTTTCCAGAATATCAAAAACCCCAACAGCCCCAGTGAGAAGAGCAATGATGCTATCTTACTAGTGATGATGCCACTTTCACACAATCATAAGTGTCTATCTGCTCCCATACTGGATCTTTAATCTAGGGATCTTCATCTAGGTGGGAGGTTTTTGCCTGGAAAATAAATAGTGAAAGGATGATTTAAATGACAGGCTTAGATAGTTTTCAGAATAGTCCAAATAATCTTAAAACTTTATCTTTCAAGGCTGGGCGTGGTGGCTCACGCCTGTAACCCCAGCACTTTGGGAGGCTGAGTTCGAGTTCGAGACCAGCCTGACCAACATGGCGAAACCCCGTCTCTACTAAAAATACAAAAATTAGCCAGGCACGGTGGTGCGTGCCTGTAATTCCAGCTACTGGAGGGCTGAGGCAGGAAGACCACTTGAACCTGGGAGACGAAGGTTGCAGTGAGTCGAGATGGTGCCACTGTACTCCAGCCTGGGCAACTCCATCTCAGATGCAAGACTCCATCTCAAAAAAAAAACTTTATCTTTCAAAATCTAAAATCCTGTGGTCATAGGCTGGGCATGGTGGCTCATGCCTGTAATCTCAGTACTTTGGGAAGCTAAAGCAGACGGGTCACTTGAGCCTAGGAGTTCAAGACCAGCCTGTGCAAAGTGGCAAAACCCCACCTCTACAAAAATTACAAAAAATTAGCCAGGTGTGGTGGTGCGTGTCTGTGGTCCCAGTTACTCAGGAGGCTGAGGTGGGAGGATCACTTGAGCTGAAGAGGTTGGGGCTGCAATGAGCCATGATGGCACCACTGCACTCCAGCCTGGGCGTCGGAGTGAGACCCTATCTCAAAAAAAAAGAGAGAAAAGAAAAGAGACCAGGCATGGTGGCTCACACTTCTAATCCCTGCAGTTTGGGACACCGAGGTGGGTAGATCACCTGAGGTCAGGAATTCAAGACCAGCCTGGCCAACATGATGAAACCCCATCTCTACTAAAAATAAAGAAATTAGCCGGATGTGGTGGCAGGCTCCTGTAATGCCAGCTACTCAGGAGGCTGAGGCAGGCGACTCGCTTGAACCCCGGAGGCAGAGGTTGCAGTTAGCCGAGATCATACCACTGCACTCCAGCCTGGGCGACAAGAGCAAAATTCCGTCTCAAAAAAAAAAAAAAGAAAGAAAGAAAAATAACATTATGTGGCCAACTGTTGCCCCTAATCAAATCCAGTGTGCAACAAAATGCCTGGGGACATAACACACAGTCCATCACTATATGTTATAGGAGAAATATCCTGGGATTATCAACTGAAAAGAAAGAAAAAAAAATCTGGGCACACGACTTTGCAGGGAACAGAGAAAACGCTTACCAATCTCCAAGAAGAATAAGAGGGGAGATGTTCTTTTATGGATTAAAGAGTAAGTGATATGATAACAAACTGTACTATTCTAATTAGCTGGTTCTGCAGAAGGTAATATCTCCAGCACCCTCAGTCACATAACAGGCTTCCCACAGGGGCTGCCCTTAGGCTAGAATCACCACTGAGGACCGAGTTCACCAATCTCAGTCTGTGAATCAGTCCCTACGCCCAACACACAAATCCATCTAATGGTTAAATCTTCCTCACCGCTTCCTCTTCCTCCACTTCTCAGAATCTATCCTTCTTCACAAGCTCCCTAGCTCAGGTGCTCTGCAATATAGAAACTGTCATAATAACTATACTAAGTAGGACCCCAAGAAGCTACTCATGCCACAAAAGATCCCTAGTCTCCCTGACAGCTCTCTATGCTAAGGGAATTTGCATCACTTATATAGAGTGTACCCCGCTGGTAGGTAACTGAGTTTGCTTCTCTATGACCTCTAGCTCAAGGGAAAACAAAACAAAACCAGACAGGAAGATAGAGATGTTAGGGAGGAGGGATTGGGATACGTGAGTCAACTGAAGTTGACTACTTCCGATTGACAAGTTTACAAAAAAAAAAAAGTCCAACGAAAGGTCTCTCGGACCACATGGTTGGCAAGATCCAAGCTTGCCCAGAAGGCTTGAGAAAATGAAACCAAATCTGATTAAAATGGACATTTCAAAACAACAAGACACGCAGCAGCAAACGCACAGCTGCCATTTCCCGGCCACTTCCTGCGGGAGGCTGGGGGAGGGGCTGTTTGTGTACAGATGGAGGTGCAAGCTATCCCCCTCCATCTTCCCCCAAAGCAGACAAATCTCTCACTTCAATAAACCATACAAAGGATAACTGCTATTGGCATTGCCTTCTCCTGAAAACTGGGAACACCGAGAAAGAAAGGGATGATGCGATATTACCTTTCTGCCACGGAAGCGGGGATCCCCTCAGTGGGGAATCTCCTTGGAAAAAGGAATTCCTATTTATTCTTCCCTTCTGCCCCTCAGCCCAGCTCAAATTCAAAAGCATCAGCGGAAGCCCTATCAACCTCCATCCCCGGAATGGGGGATTCTCCCGGGACGCGAGGGCCCCGGGCCAAGAGCAGCACCACCCTCAGCAAGGAAGGCCCTCTGCTGATCTCCACGCTCAAGAGAATGGGTGCGCTTCCCGAGGGAGAAACTCTCAGACCCCTGGAAACCCCTTCCGCCTTCCACTCAGCGCAGCCAAAACGCCCAGCTCCCTACAAACAGAGCGTTTAACCCGCCAAGGGAACCCCTTCACCCCCCCACTCGCGCTCAGGCAATCCCCACCCCCACCCGAGGAGGTGGAGCCCCTCCCGGGGATTCCACCCCAAGTCCCCCATAGGAGACATCTCCACCAGGCAGGTGGCTTCTCCGCCTCCTCACAGTCGTCGCCAGGAGCCCCTACAGCTCCTCCTGCCCCCGCGGCCCCATCCGGGGTCCTCAGCAGCCCCACCAGCCCCGTTCTCCTCCCAGACCCCAGGGCAAGAAGACCCTCGCCTCAGGTTGGATCCTCGCAGGAAATAAGCTCCAGTTGGCTTCCTGCCCCGGCGAGGCTCAAGCCGGCTGTAAAGCCTCTGTTCCCCGGGGGAAGTCTCGGATGAAAGTGGGGCTCCCTCCCCCTCAGGCCCCTGGCCACAGACCCCACAAACCTGAGGCAGCGGCGTCCAGCCAGGCTCGGGGCTCGTCTCTCCCCGGGTAACAGGCGGTTCACATGGCCGCTCTCCGGGCGCCAGAAGAGGTGGAGACGCCCGCTGGGGGAGGGGGTCTGGGGTCCGGGGTTCGGGAGGGGGGAGGGGGACGCGGCTCAACCGCGGGGCCCGAAAGGAGCCAACATGGCCGGCGGGGGAGGAGTGAGTCGCAGCCGGAGGGGGCGGAGAAGCCTCGGCCGGGAGAGAGTCTCCCCACGCGGCCTCCGCCACAGGGTCCTAAAGCCTTCCAGTCTCTCTTCCCGACCCGGACCTGGGTCCTAGCGCCGCTGTGTCTCCTGCAACCCTGGCCACCTTGCCCACCTGGCAGCTCCCTCTGCACCCGCATCTCATGGCGGCAGTAGTCCTGCTTCACACAGGGCAAACTGAAAGGCGTGCCACAGTCCCAAGGTTAACCTAAAAGACTAGACCAAATGTCTAGGCCCAAAGGCATGTGCCACTTCTCTAACAGGCTGGTAGGGGGTGAGAATCAAGGGAATTTCAGGGGCAGTTGTTTTCCAGGTAGGGTAATGGAAACGTGGAAATAGAAAGGTTACTCACTCAGGGCGCTAAAGGGATGGGGAGAGGCAAGAGAGTCTGCCACCCACTCACCTCTGTCCCTTCAGTGCTGCCTGGTCCTGCCTGGATCACCACTTCGCTGGTGACATCTGCAGGGTCCTGGTCACTGGAAAGGAAAGATTCCTGTGCGTAGGGGAAAGAAGGTTCGGCTCTGGAACCAGACAGCAAAGACCTGAGTGTAGCCTAAATGCAGTCAGAGAAGTAAAGGATAAGCTGAAAACTAATCAGCAAAAAGATGTCACAAATGTCCACCCATTCTATAATTCTGTAAATTTTTTTCTGACAGGGCTACATAACTGTGTGAAAACTCAGAACAGAAAAGTAAAATCTAGCAGAGGACTAGAGTTTGGCTGTCACCTAAAATGTCTATTGCAGAGCCCCAGGATGAAGAACAGTGTCATATGATATTAGAGCTTAGAGAATTTCTAGTTCATCCTTCTCTCCTTCATCAGATGAAGAAATTAAGACCCAAAGAGGTTCAATGACTTCTTCAAGGTCAAACAGTGGATAAAATATGACAAGAAAGGAAACCTGGTTTCCTTTCCTTGCAATTCAACACTCTGCAGGCTTCAAGATAATTCCCATTCAATTCAATGCAACGCAGTTCTAGAAACAATTGCCTAAACTGTGCAAAGCTCAGGCTGCTGAATATTCTGGAAAAGCGACAGAGTGGGGATGATGAAACTCTGGCAAGTTGGGGGGGTTGTCAACAAATACATTTTCCTCTGGGGGTCTGAGGAGGACAGAGATCTGAAAAATGGGCAGAGTTGGGGGGTGAGATCCATCAATCTAGATTGGATTTCCTTACTCCACAGAGGGGTGGGCTCTTCCTGAGTTTTGGGGAAAGACTCCACCCCACCCCTCACCCCCCACTACAAATGGCTCAGAGAGGATAAGAAGGAAGCTAGCTTTAGCAAAGGCTCATAGAGTGTGTGGGCCACAGAGAAGGCTAACGGGGGTTTCTCTTCCTCTCTCGAGATAAGTAGATTACCAGTGGAGGGAATAGGCAGGTGGAAACCAAAACCCTTCTCTCCTCCCTGTCGAAACAACAGATTTACAGGTCACCTTGGGGAAAAAAAAAATACTCCTCCAACAGCCTGCCGACCTCAAATCCCTGAGTAGGTGGAGGTCACACTCAGGGGAGAGGTTTCCTTCCTTCTAGAGAAAGGAGGGCTCTGGCAAACTTCTGCTAAGAAATGCCTCTCTATCCCCAAATAAAAAAGGCTGGGGAAGAAAGGCATAAAACTGACGCCTCAAGGGCGGCGGGATGGGGGTGGGGGTAAGGAAGCTGGTATCCCTTTTTCTTCCCTTCCCTTTTCCAGGGCAGATGAGGGAGGATCTTCCTACCTCCCGCTCCCAATCTTAAAGGGGGCCGGCCAGTCGGGGACAGGGCAGGCAGGGGAGGAGCCTGCGCCCATCAGACGGGTGTAGCCACGCCCCTCCCCACACCCACACACACCCACCGCTGGCTCCACTCTGCTCCGGAAGAGCCGGTTACTCCTGTGCCCCACTGACTGCCCCCACCCCTTCCGAGCCCCAGGCCTAGTCTCCAGGGCAACCTTTAGGACTATTCCAGCCAGAAGCGGCTGGGAGAGGGGTGTTGGATAGGAGAGGACCACCTGGGATTTGAAAAGAAAACGAGGTAGGATCCATTCTTCCCATCTGGTGCAGAAAGACTGCAATCATCTTCATCCCTGAATGAGACCCCGCCTCATCTCATCTAATCAGGATCTTCCCTGCTCTGAGGAAGGATGAGGTTGGGGTGACAGTGTGCCCAACAGCTGGATGTTTACTTCCTGCTATAAGGCACCCCATTCTGCAGCTGTGCTTCTCCCCCCATCCAGAGGACAGAGGGCAGACTAACCCCAAATGTCCTGAAACATTTCTCAGTCCCATCAGATGTGGCTGATCACCCACCCACCTCTCTTTTCCCCACCCATTTCCTTTCAGGAAACTACTAGAAAGGGGAAGGGGCAAATGGTCATTTTATCAGCAACTTGTAAGAAAGGTCTCCAGGGAATAGGCTGAACCTCAAGCCAGGCCACTGGACTAGTAATGAAGAGAATGGGGAGGGACAAACTAGCACCTGCTCCCCATTTCTCACCCTCCTGTGTTCCTGAGGCACCTTCCTGACTCTGGGGTCAGCTGCCACGGTGCCTGGCTCCACTGTGGAGCCAGATGGCTGGGGCTGGGAGGAGGAAGAGAGAGAAGGGGATTCGTTTGCATCCCTCTACGTCCTTCCCTCTCCCCCACCAGATACTCCTGGCATCCAACCCCAAACACCACTGCTGAACACCCTCTCCTCCCCTCAGCACCCCCGCCAAACATGACTTAGAAGAGTCTGAAGCAGATCCTGACACCCAGTCCTCTAATTCTGGAGGTGAGGAGTGGGAAATGACAGAGCATAGCTAGGGGCGCAGCAGGACTGGGGGCGGAGGGGGACTTCTCTAATGGAGGTGGGATAATTATTAAAGACCTCCCTTCCCCTCACTGGCTGAATGGATCATACTGTTAACAGGGTCTGTCTAGCAGGGAGATGGCTCTCAGCCGAGTAACCATTCCAGCTGGACACCCCCCCCCCTCCAACAGGTTAAAGCAAAAGTCTTCACCCTCTTCGCCGGGCGCGGTGGCTCAAGCCTGTAATCCCAGCACTTTGGGAGGCCGAGACGGGCGGATCACGAGGTCAGGAGATTGAGACCATCTTGGCTAACACGGTGAAACCCCGTCTCTACTAAAAAATACAAAAAAAAAAAAAAAAA
>NC_045443.1:53710684-53726093 GCF_002776525.5 Piliocolobus tephrosceles
CCAGCCTGGGCGACAGAGCAAGACTCCGTCTCAAAAAAAAAAAAAAAGTCTTCACCCTCTCTGCATTCTGGAAAGGCTAAATTCTCCTAACACATCACAAGGACCATATCCCTCCCCTTCTTTCCCCATTTTTTTTTTTTTTTTTTGAGACAGTCTTGCTTTGTCACCCAGGCTGGAGTGCAGTGTCGTGATTTCAGCTTGCTGCAACCTACACCTGCCAGGTTCAAGCGATTCTTGTGCCTCAACCTCCCGAGTAGCTGGGATTACAGGCACACGCCACCACGACCAGCTAATTTTTGTATATTTTGTAGAGACGGGGTTTTGCCATGTTGCCCAGTCTGGTTTAGAACTCCTGACCTCAAGTGATCTGCCCGCCTTAGGCCTACCAAAGTACTGGGATTACAGGCGAGCACCACCCCACCCCGGCCCCCTTCTCCCCTTTAAGTCGACAGGTGGCTCCTCAGATTCACACAGTCTTGTTTCCAAACTTCCCAATGGGATTCTCTATGGTGGTCCTGTAAGTTAGAGAAAGCCCCTATTTTCTAGGGAGCCGGGGGGCTTCCTTTGCATCTGAACAGAGAAGACTGGACTTCTCTTGCCTTCCTCATCGCCCCAACTCCCTTAGAGATTTAGCCCCAGCTCCCCACCCACTCTCTCCCAACCGTCCCTGAGGCCCTGAAGCACAAGATTCCGGCAGCGCCCTAGCCCCCAGCTCCCAGGTTCTGGGGGAGGGGCCTTCCTAGGCTGCACCGACCAACCCTAGGCCCAAGAGGAGAGCCCTTCCCACCTGGGCTCAGTAGGCGGTGCTGAGGTTGGACCCCAAGCTCCAGGAGATGTAGGGTGGGGTGAGGACTACAGAAAAGGTTTAGATGAGGCTTAGCTGAACTTAAAGGGCTGAGCGGAGCAGAGGCAGATAGTGTTGTCGATGTTGCTCCCCCGCCCCCCTTACTACGGGGAAGGAGAGGAGTTAGGGTGGGTATCCCCCCTCCCATTGGGGTTAGGAAGGCGTGGGAAAGCGCTAGTTCCAGAGGGGAGGAGGCGAAACCCAGACCGCGGGAGATTTTTCTGGCGAGGAAGGCGCGGGGGAGGGGGAGATCCTGGGCCCAGAATAGGAAGGGTACTCGGGAAAGGATGGCGGAGAGGCGTGAGAAGCCTCCGGATTCCGGTCGCAAAGGACAGGGGGAAAATGGGCGAGTAGATAGTTCAGAGCAGAGAGGAAGGGCAGCTCCCTGAGGGGGAGAGTCAGATCCCGAATCCCGGGGCAGCAGGGATCCCGGGGAAGGATACCGCAGGAACGGCCCGCCAGGGGACTCCGGAGCTGGAGGTGGGTGCCGGACCTCACCTGGAGCAGGGCCGGGCCGCGGGCGGCGGCGGCGGCAGCGGCGCAGGTGGCCGAGCCGGGCGGCGGCGGCGCCTCCTCCCCCAGCCCTGGGCTGGCGGCGGCGGAGGGGAGGAGGTGGTGCTTAAAGGGGCAGGAGCTACCGAGGTGAGGACAACCGCTCAGGAGAGCAGTCGCGAAGGATCCACTGGGGGAGAGGGAAGCGGGTGGCGTCTCCTAGGGGCCAGAACCAGGAAGGATCCCAGATGGGAGGAAGAGAACAGATCCCAGAAAGAGACAAACTTCTGCGGTGAAGTGGGGGATGGTGGTAGGTCCGAAAGGAAGGACTCTGGAGAGCTCTGCCCGCGCTCCCAGGGCACCGGCAAAGACCGCCTCACAAAGGTGGCCGGGGAAGGCAGCGAGAGCTACATGGGCTCCTAGGAGGCCTAGGGGTACAGGAGAGGGAACTCAAGGCCGAACCTGCGGGGGGTCACGCGCAGCGCCCTACTAGGTGAACAGGTTCCCCGTGTTTCAGCTCCTCAGGGCCCCATCCCTACAGCTGTGGAGCATTTGGAATCAGGAAGCTACGAGGGCAAAAACCTCCTATCCTCTCAACCTCAATCCTTCCTCCCACTCAGTGCCCTCAGTAACTGTAGTGTGGGGGCCATCAATAGCAGCCCTAGTGAGGCTGATGTGGGACCACGAGAATCGACTTTGGTTCAGTTTTCCCCCAACCACCACCAACCTTGCTTCTGTCCCTGGGGCAACAGGAAGCAGCTGCTCAGTGCAGCCCCCACCTGAAGGTGGGTCAAGGTGGGGGAGGAGAGAAGGCAGACTTAAAAGGCCTTAGAAAAATGAGAGGGAGGGGAGGCACTTTAAAGACCTTCCAGCACTGCCAAAAGCGGGCTTTACTTTTGTAGGGGCTAGCAGTGAGTACTGTCAAAATTTCCCTGAATCTCAGCAGCTTAAATGGGGAGGAGCAGGGGCAATCCTTCACGGGGCGGCGGGGAGGGGGTTGGGAAAGCCCTGGCCTAAGGTGCGTCTGGGGCTCTTCCTTAGAGCTGGGGCTTGCCCATACTCAGGATCCCGTGGTCGGCAGCCTCGCCAGCTGAGCCCTGTGCCCCCCGTCCCCCAGAGTCCTGTTTCCTCTCCTTCATCCCCAAAATGAGCAAAGGCTAGGCCCCACCCCTGCTGAGTCAGCCAGGGAGGGAGTAGGCATCCCTCAGGCCTTCCCCGGGGCTGGTCCCCATACTCACCCATGTCAGGCTGGCGGGGCTCGAGGTTGGGACCACCCAGCTCCTCACTGTCCTTGGGCCCCGACTTCACGTGAAGGCTGGTGTTGGATCCTCCCAAACTGTGAGCTGGGAACTAGCAACAATCAAAAAGCCAGTGTATGCTTCCTGCGAACCACACAGCCTGAACTGCTGTAGGGTGATGTCCCTGTGTGACAGACTGGGTGGGGAGGGAGGAGGGAAGGGCGGGGCCTTCTCTGGGTGGAGAGAGGGAGGAGGCGAGGACAGGGCAGACCAGGAGAAATATGGAGGAAGGTTAGAGCTGTGTTGACACTCCAGTGGCGTGGTAGAAGAGGCGGGCAAAGGGGGAAGGAAATAAATAGTTGCAGCTACTGAGAGGGAGAAGGTTCTCGATAAACGCTGAAGGACGTGAACGTGTTGGGGGAAGGGGTGGAGGGATGCAAAAGACCTTTAGGATTTCAGTTCCCAGGTCTGTATCGGTTGACGTGAGAAAACAAAGCAGAAAGGGCTGACCTGTACGCTAGGGCTTTTTCTACCACTCCAGAGTCAGGACCTAGAGGAAGTGTCCCCACCCCCATAACTCAGCATTTCCCCAAATCCAAGCTTTTCTGGGAGCAAACTGCCAGCACAAGCAGCTCAGGGGCTCCACCTTCTGTCCAGATCATGACACAGGAGAGACTGCGGGAGAGGCTGCTGCCAAGGACGTCATAGGCAGATGGAAGGAAGCTTAGAGGCCCCTACTCCACCCCTGGCGCCGCGCCAAAAAGCCCTCCCCAACCTTCAGCCCCCAGGGGCCTCTGAATTGGGAGCTCAGCTTGTCCCCGCCCAGCTTCTACCTAACTTGATGGCCTCAGCGGGTGGAGCTTATAGATGCAGGCTCCTCCCCAGGACAAAAGCCCCAGCTGGTCTGTAAACAGTCCTTAACTGAGAGCCACATCCCAGCAAATGGCCTTCATGGATTTGAAAATGGGATCAGAGTTCTTGCAGAGTCTCCAGTGCTACCGCGAGAGGGCAGTAGGATGAGTCTGGTCCCGGAAAAGAACACAAGGGGAACCCAATCTGACCTTGCAAGCTTCTTTTAAATTGAAATGGTGAAATATACCTTCTACCCCTGCACCTCTCAGTAGGCTAAAATGAAAGGAAAATAACCTAACTTCATTAGTTTAGAAGCCCAAGCCAGCAACCCTGAAAATTGCTATTCCCTTGAGATTCTCTTTTCTGGACTTTCATAAGGGATCTTCAGAGGGTGAACTAGGCCTCATATGCCTCTGCATAGCCTCAAGGAATCACAAGCAACTTTTATTTAGGCTTGCCCAAAATGTCAGCAAGTATTTCAGTACACTTTCTGAAGACATGAAGGCCTAACCAAGATGTAGAGAACCATTTCGATTCAATTTTAACAAAGATCAGTATTCATCACTATTTCTTGAAAATTCATTAAACTCAGATTAACCCCTGGAAATCGGTTACTTCTAAAACGAGTTTTTCCCAATATGCCCTTCAAAAAAGGCCTATTTTTAACCAAGTAGGGATGTGCCACATGGAATAGAGGCCAAAAAACACATCAATTTGTATTGAACTAAAGGCCCCAAACTGAGGCCCTACTAAGATCACACTACCTAAGGGAAACCCCACGAGAAGTACGATTGCCCATCAACAAAAGAGAATGGCTAGTTTTAAGGACCGATTTCAAACATACATGGCCCACTTCAAGCTGAACCTGCTTCTTATAGCCACTCTAAAAATCTAATTGTTGAAAATAGTGCTGGTGATGTGAGACTGCATACACCTGTAGCCCCAGCTACTCAGGAGACTGAGGTAGGAGATCTCAAGCCCAGGAGTCGGAGACCAGTCTTGGCAATACAGCCAGACACCGTGTCTCTCAAAGTAAAACTAAATACATAACCCTTGAGTGTTGACTATGTTGTGAGAACCAAGAGAATCAGACAAATTCTGAGGGGTGTACATTTTATTGGAAACCTTAAATACCGTTCAGACAGAATATAGCTTCAATCAAGGCTCTTGTGCAGCCAACACAGATAAATGAAGCTTTTTGGGTTAGGGGCAAGGAGAGGGAGAGTACAGAGGACAAGGACCCCTCACGACGCATGCTCTTCAGCCAGCTTATCAGCTTTTGCCACAGCTTCTTCAATGGGTCCCACCATATAGAAGGCCTGTTCTGGGAGATGGTCATATTCACCTGTATGACGGGGGGAAAAAAAAGTAAGAAGTGGAGGGATATCAATTTTCTGCATCGTGTAACATTCCTTACCACTTGAGGCCATCAGTTAGAATGTGATGACTTAATGTCATCTTAGAAAGCTTAAATTTCCGGCCGGGCGCGGTGGCTCAAGCCTGTAATCCCAGCACTTTGGGAGGCCGAGACGGGCGGATCACGAGGTCAGGAGATCGAGACCATCCTGGTCTACACGGTGAAACCCCGTCTCTACTAAAAATACAAAAACTAGCCGGGCGAGGTGGCGGGCGCCTGTAGTCCCAGCTACTCCGGAGGCTGAGGCAGGAGAATGGCGTAAACCCGGGAGGCGGAGCTTGCAGTGAGCTGTGATCCGGCCACTGCACTCCAGCCCGGGCGACAGAGCAAGACTCCGTCTCAAAAAAAAAAAAAAAAAAAAAAGAAAGCTTAAATTTCCCTCACAAATCAAATTCACAAGACATGATACAGTAAGAATTAAGAACACATGGGTCAGGCATGGTGGCTCACACCTGTAATCCCAGCACTTTGGGAGGCCAAGGGGGGCGGATCACCTAAGGTCAGGAGTTTGAGACAAGTATGGCCAACATGGTGAAACCCCATGGCTACTAAAAATACAAAAATTATGCATGGTGGCATGTGCCTGTAATCCCAGCTACTTGGATGGTTGAGGCTGGAGCATCACCTGAACCTGGGAGGTGGAGGTTGCAGTCAGTCAAGATTGCACCAATGTACTCCAACCTAGGCGACAGAGACTCAGTCTCAAAAAATACGTATAAAATAAAAGGGAGCTAAAGAATCAAGTAACAAACCACACTCAAATTAAATGTAGAGTATTTTCTTTTTGAGACAGAGTCTTTCTCTGTCCCCCAGGCTGGAGTGCAGTGGCGCAATCTCAGCGCACTGCAAGCTCTGCCTCCCGGGTTCACGCCATTCTCCTGCCTCAGCCTCCCCTACAGGTGCTGGCCTCCACGCCCGGCTAATTTTTTTGTATTTTTGGTAGATACGGGATTTCACCGTTAGCCAGGATGGTCTCAATCTCCCGACCTCATGATCCGCCTGGCTTGGCCTCCCAAAGTGCTGGGATTATAGGTGTGAGCCACCGCGTCCAGTCATGTATTTTCAAACAAAATTAATGGGAAAGTTTGTTTTTTAAATTAAAAACATAATTAGGCATAGTATATTATATATTGCTTGATGGTTATTGGAATGGGACCACAGCACAGTAAACATTCAAGATTTTGGCTTTTCTGTGATCTTATGTTCAGCTTGGTACTCAAAATCTCACCTGCCAAAATCTGCTGGAATCCTTTGATGGTCTCCTTCAGGGGTACCAGCTTCCCCATATGACCTGTGAAGACCTCAGCAACCTGGAATGGCTGAGACAAAAAACGCTGTATTTTCCGTGCACGGGACACGGTCAACTTGTCTTCCTCAGAAAGTTCATCCATACCCAGGATGGCAATGATATCCTGGAGGGATTTGTAGTCCTATGAGAAAAAAGAAGCCTGAGTTAAGTACTCTCATTCCTTTAATTTGGACAAGCTAACAAAGGGAAAGTTACATGCTAGGGGGCAGAGAGGGTGGTGGTGGTATGAGGAACCTCAGCCAAGAAAGATTAGTGTCTTTCTTGTTCTCCATAGTCCTAGTTTGGTGCCGTTAGAAAAATACTGCATTCCAACGGGTGTGGTGGCTCATGCCTGTAATCCCAGTACTTTGAGAGGCTGAGGTGGGCAGATCACAAGGTCAAGAGTTCAAGACCAGCCTGACCAACTGGTGAAACCGTCTCTACTAAAAATAGAAAAATTAGGCCGGGCGCGGTGGCTCAAGCCTGTAATCCCAGCACTTTGGGAGGCCGAGACGGGCGGATCACGAGGTCAGGAGATCGAGACCATCCTGGCTAACACGGTGAAACCCCGTCTCTATTAAAAATACAAAAAAAACTAGCCGGGCGAGGTGGCGGGCGCCTGTAGTCCCAGCTGCTTGGGAGGCTGAGGCAGGAGAATGGCGTAAACCCAGGAGGCAGAGCTTGCAGTGAGCTGAGATCCGGCCACTGCACCCCAGTCCGGGTGACAGAGCGAGACTCCGCCTCAAAAAAAAAAAAAGAAAAATTAGCTGGGCATGGTGGCGCGCGCCTGTAATCCCAGGTACTCAGGAGGCTGAGGCAGGAGAATCGCTTGAACCTGGGAGGCGGAGGTTGCAGTGAGCCAAGATGGCGCCACTGCACTCCAGCTTCAGCGACAGAGACTCCATCTCAAATAAAAAAAGAAAAATATTGCATGCCACAGCGTTAAGTACCTGGAAACTCAAGAGACCTCATTAGCTCTCACTAGCAATTGCTAGCCTCAACTTTCCTTGCTCCAAAACAAATCACACAAATCACTAAGAAAGATCTAGTCCTCATACAGTCCCCACAACCCCTCTTTTTAACTTTCCGGACAGCGATCCCACATAGTAATATACTCACCTGCAGGATTTTTTGCACCCCACGGGCAACATCGTAATGCTCACTGCCAACAATGTTGGGATCCATGATGCGAGAGGTGGAGTCTAGAGGATCCACAGCTGGATAGATGCCCAGTTCAGCAATGGCACGTGACAGTACAGTGGTAGCATCCAAATGGGCAAACGTAGTAGCAGGAGCAGGATCAGTCAAGTCATCAGCAGGCACATAAATAGCCTAAAATGAGATCCCATGAAGCACAGCAGGAACCAAAGTAAATTTTTTTTTGTTTTAAAAGTATCTTTTCTTTTTTTTTTTTTTTTTTTTTTGAGACGGAGTCTTGCTCTGTCACCCAGGCTGGAGTGCAGTGGCCGGATCTCAGCTCACTGCAAGCTCCACCTCCCGGGTTTACGCCATTCTCCTGCCCCAGCCTCCGGAGCAGCTGGGACTACAGGCGTCCACCACCTCGCCCGGCTAGTTTTTTGTATTTTTAGTAGAGACAGGGTTTCACCGTGTTAGCCAGGATGGTCTCGATCTCCTGACCTCGTGATCCGCCCGTCTCGGCCTCCCAAAGTGCTGGGATTACAGGCTTGAGCCACCACGCCCGGCCAAAAGTATCTTTTTTTTTGAGACAGGGTCTCGCTCTGTCGCCTAGGCTGGAGTGCAGTGATGCAATCTCGGCTCACTGCAACCTCTGCCTCCCGGATTCAAGCAATTCTCTGCCTCAGCTTCCCGAGTGGCTGGGACTACAGGTGCCCGCCACCACATCCGGCTAATTTTTTTGTACTTTTAGTAGAGATGGGGTTTCACCATCTTGGCCATGCTAGTCTTGAACTCCTGACCTCATGATCCACCTGCCTTGGCCTCCCAAAGTGCTGGGATTATAGATGTCAGCCACCACGCCCAGGGAACCAAAGTAATTTTACTTAAGCCATCCTCCTTTCTGACGTATCTTTACCATCTCACTCCATTTAGCACTCCAAAGACCCTTCTTACCACCCCAATACCTGCTGAATAAGCTGACAGATTATCTGGTCTCTCAGCCATGATGGAAGAATTTTTAATATCATTCTTTTTGTTCTTCATCTTGTATTTTAACTCTGTTTTAATAATACACACTTTTAGAATTAAAAACAAGAGGCTGGGGGTGGGGCATGGTGGCTTACGCCTGTAAAACCAGCACTTTGGGAGACCAAGGCAGACAGATCACGAGGTCAGTTCGAGACCAGCCTGACCAACATGGTAAAACCCCGTCTCTACTAAAAAAAAAAAAAAAATACAGGCCGGGTGTGGTGGCTCAAGCCTGTAATCCCAGCACTTTGGGAGGCCGAGACGGGCGGATCACAAGGTCAGGAGATCGAGACCATCCTGGCTAACATGGTGAAACCCCGTCTCTACTACAAAACTAGCCGGGCGAGGTGGCGGGCACCTGTAGTCCCAGCTACTTGGGAGGCTGAGGCAGGAGAATGGCGTGAACCCGGGAGGCGGAGCTTGCAGTGAGCCAGGATCCGGCCACTACACTCCAGCCTGGGTGACAGAGCGAGACTCCGTCAAAAAAAAATTAGCCAGGCGTGGTGGCGCATGCCTGTAATCCCAACTACACAGGATGCTGAGGCAGGTGAATCGCTTGAACCTAGGAGGTGGAAGTTACAGTGAGCCAAGATCGTGCTGCAATCTGCACTCTAGCCTAGGCGACAGACTGTCTCAAAAAGCCAGGCGCAGTGGCTCACGCCTGTAATCCCAACACTTTGGGAGGCTGAGTCGGGCAGATCACCTGAGGTCAGGAGTTCAAGATCAGCCTGACTAACATGGTGAAACCCCGTCTCTACTAAAAATACAAAAATTAACTGGGCCTGGTGTTGGGTGCCTATGATCCCTGCTACTCAGGAGGCTGAGACAAAGGAATCACTTGAATCCGGGAGGTGGAGGTTGCAGTGAGCCAAGATCGTGCCCACTGCACTCCAGCCTGGGCAATGAGAGTGAAACTCCATCTCAAAAAAAAAACAAAAAAGAATTAAAAACAAGAACAAAAAACTTCTTGCACAATAGTTCATTAAATTGAATTATAAAAAGTTCCTACAGTTTAGCCACATTTTTACTATACATAATATTTATGTAATTTTACTATATATCCCATCTATATATATTTGAAAATGTATACTACATTAATGCAGTAAATTTTTTTTTTTTTGATGGAATATCGCTCTGTCACCCAGGCTGGAGTGCAGTGGTGCAACCTCAGCTCACCACAACCTCCTGCAACCTCCACCTCCCAAGTTCAAACAATTCTCCTGCCTCAGCCTCCCGAGAAGCTGGAACTACAGGCAAGTGCCACCACGCCCAGCTAATCTTTTGTATTTTTAGTAGAGATGGGGTTTCACTGTGCTAGTCAGGATGGTCTCGATCTCCTGACCTCATGATCCACCTACCTTGGGCTCCCAAAGTGCTAGAATTATAGGCGTGAGCCACTGCACCCGGCCCTAATACAGTAAATATTTAATGCTGAGTTCCCATATAGCTCTGGACTCCCCTTACACTAGAAACCATTGCTTTGTGATTTACATTTAAATGTATACCTTCATTTACGTTTTTTTTTTTTTTTTTTTTTTTGAGACAGAGTCTTACTCTGTCGCCCAAGCTGGAGTGCAGTGCCCCAATCTTGGCTCATTGCAACCTCCCGGATTCAAACGATTCTCCTGCCTCAGCCCCCCGACTAGCTGGGATTACTAGCACACGCCACTACGCCTGGCTAATTTTTTGTAGTTTTAGCAGAGACGGGGTTTCACTATGTTGGCCAAGCTGGTTTCGAACTCCTAACCTCAAGTGATTCGCCTGCCTCGGTCTCCCAAAGTGGTAAGATTACAGGCTTGAGCCACCCCGCCTGGCCTACCTTCAACTATTTTGGGTAGTTCTTAACCTTTTAGGGTCTTTAACATGCACACACACAGACTTTTACACATTATTCCAGGGAGCTCATGAATCCCAGTTAACAGACCTTTTTGAGATGTAAATAACTAAGTTATTTATTTACTTATTTGAGACGGAGTCTCGCCTTGTTGCCCAGGCTGGAGTGCAATGGCGTGATCTTGGCTCACTGCAACCTCTGCCTCCGGGGTTCAAGCGATTCTCCTGCCTCAACCTCTGAGTAGCTGGGATTACAGGCGTCCGCCACCATGCCCGGCTAATTTTTTGTATCTTTAGTAAAGACAGGGTTTCACCATGTTGCCCAGGCTGGTCTCTAACTCCTGACCTCATGATCTGCCCACCTCGGCCTCACAAAATGTTGGGATTACAGGCGTGAGCCACTGCGCCTGGCCCAATAAGTTTTATACATCTCTCTACATACATTTTTGTTTTTTTTAGATAGGGTCTCGCTTTGTTCCCCAGGCTGATCTCTCGGGCTCAAGCAATCTTCCCGCCTCAGCCTCCTTAGTAGCTGAGATGCACCACTGCACCCCGCCTTTCTACAAATCACATCTTCATCTATGTAATGTTTCTTACCTGTACAGAGGTGATAGATCCCTTCTTGGTAGTGGTAATTCTTTCCTGCATAGTACCCATGTCAGTGGCGAGGGTAGGCTGATAGCCCACAGCAGAAGGGATTCTGCCCAATAATGCAGACACCTAAAAGAAAAAAAGGTCTTAGGTGTCTACATCCTTAGCCTCATCTGAATAGCTCCAAAGAAAGGCCAAATGAACCAGGTCCTCTCAAGCTTCCCTCTTACCTCTGAACCAGCCTGGGTGAAGCGAAAGATATTATCAATAAATAGCAGTACATCTTGACCTTCTTGGTCTCTGAAGTATTCGGCCACAGTCAGTCCAGTAAGAGCTACCCGGGCACGAGCACCAGGTGGTTCATTCATTTGACCATATACCAGCGCTACCTGCAGTAATCATACATAATCGTAAAACCTGACAAAGGAGTAGAGAAGCCACATACGGAAGGTTCCTAAATCAGAGAAATGACCACAGATCCTTTCTCAGAAGGTGTCAACATTTTTGTGTGCAAGTTTCTTTTCCCTATTAGAGATGCAGTTCAAAACAAAAAAGACAGCTTCTTATATTACTAAGGCAAAACTATAGTAGAAAGGAAATAAAAACCTATTCAAATTAAGTGAAAAGTACAAAATAGGCTTAGCTGAAACATATGTACCATGTCCAATTCACCCCTCCCAAAATTAGCTTTCAAATGATGGGACTGTCTACCAAAAAGAAAACCTGAAAATGTTATTTAATGTCAGTATCAAAGAGAATAGAAAATGTCCATTAGTGTATTGGAAGTTGGGGGGAAAACACTAACAGGTTTCCTTTGTAGGTCCTGGGACACTAAAATGAAAATATTAGAATTATTTTAAAAAGGAAAAAACCATTAAATAGAAAATATAGAACATGGCTTCAGTTGGCAATAGTTTCCTGGCACAACTACCATGTGGACGTCACTCAGCTCAATGCTGACCTTAGAGGTGGCATCTTTTAAGTTGATAACACCAGATTCAATCATTTCATGGTATAAATCATTGCCTTCACGGGTCCTCTCACCAACACCAGCAAACACAGAGTAACCACCATGGGCTTTGGCGACATTGTTGATTAACTCCATGATCAGTACAGTTTTGCCAACTCCGGCACCACCAAAAAGCCCTATAAGAGGTTGAAAAGAAAGAATACTTAAGAGTTCTGCTTTCCTAAATAAGCAAACTTCCAAAAAAGGAATTGCTTCCTTCCATCCTATTCCTTCTCAGAAACTGCATATGGCTTCAGCAAACTCAGAAGAATGAAAGAATGTACTCATCAGTGAGGAATAGATGTCAATATCCATTCGTAATAGTGTATGAGCTTTTCCTCCCATATTAGGTTTGGAAAATATGTATCCCTTAATAACATACCAATTTTGCCACCCTTGGCATAGGGAGCTAGCAGATCCACAACCTTGATACCAGTCACCAGAATTTCCTGCTCAACACTCATTTCCATGAACTCTGGAGCCTCAGCATGAATGGCAGCAAATCTGTAAAAGTAGAAGAGAGGACTGGTATATATTCACCTTGTTGAAAGCAAATGATAATCTTATATATCCTTCCCTACCAACTCTCAAATCCATCCCTTTACTTAAGGAACCACAGTCTTATCCCCCCTTTGTTGTATAAATTAGATCAACTGTCATCCAGGATCTAACCCAACTTTCTGCAATAAAGAAAATCATTATCTTAGGAAACAATAATCCCGTTCCCTTACATTAACTGTCATAAATTTTTCATTTTACTGAGCCTTAACAGCATTCCCTCACATAGCAATAGCAAATACAAAAACCTACAAGTTTTGGAGACTCCTAAACCTAAGCAGTGAAACCAAGTCTTAAAAATACTCAACTAGCCGGGCGCAGTGGGTCATGTCTGTTATCCCAGCACTTTGGGGGGCCGAGGTGGGTGGATCACCTGAAATCAGGAGTTCGAGATCAGCCTGGCCAACATGGTGAAACCCCATCTGTACTAAAAATACAAAAATTAGCCAGGCATGGTGGCATGCACCTGTAATCCCAGCTATTCAGGGGGCTGAGGCAGAAGAATCGCTTGAACCCAGGAGGTGGAGGTTGCAGTGAGTCGAGAGCAAAACTCCTTCTCAAGGAAAAAAAAAAAACCTCAAGTAGTAGGTTTTTGTCAATGAGAAATTCTGCATCCTAATTTCTTAGTGCACTGTGTGATTTTAATAATCGAAGGTATCAGAAGACAAATTCTGCTTTATGAGAAGGTGTCACCTTAATGTGTAAAACTGCAAATAACAGAAGTTTCTTTGTGCACAGATGCATTAAGAGCAACTTACTGTTTGGTTTTGATGGGACCTCTTTCATCAATAGGTTCTCCAATAACATTCATGATTCTGCCCAAAGTCTCAGGACCAACAGGAATTTTGATTGGTGCACCAGAATCCAGTACTTTCTGGCCTCTAACCAAGCCTTCCGTACCATCCATAGCAATAGTCCTTACTGTGCTCTCACCTGTTAGATACAGGCATTGCAGGGTTATACATAAGTAAAAATTGGTATCAAGACCTAAGTCGACCAAGACTCCTTCTCAGTACCTAAATGCGGCTTCAGCAAACTCAGAAGAACGAAAGTCATTTTGATAAAATCATCACAGAGGGAGACAGCTTGGTTTTTGGGATACTTGGACTACACAAGGTCTTTACTATTCCTAACAAATTCTACTTACCCAAATGCTGGGCCACCTCCAAAACCAGTCTGGTCTCCCTGCCTTGCACTTCCAGGGCATTTAAAATTGGTGGTAGTCCCTCATCAAACTGGACGTCCACCACTGCGCCAATGACCGCCACGATGCGCCCGGTGGCGGCGCCTGCTTTTGGCGAAGGAGATGTTTGCGCCGCATAGTCCCTGACTAACAGACAAAAGATATTGGAAGGAGCTGGGGTCAGTACAGTAAAAGCTTATCGGAAGCCAAGACTTACACAATAAGAGGAAAACAGCCGAAGTCAGGCCTCTTTCCGCTTGTACGGAAGGCGTGTCCAAGAGGGAAGGCCGCGCAGCGATCGATAAAGCGCCTGCACAGCCTTCCCATCCGCATGCACAATAACCCATTTTTCGAGACTTCAGTATCCCTATTCAACGGGAAGGCCAACGCACCTGCCCGCACCTTCTCCGTCACACAAAGAACTTTATACAGAACGGGACAGAGCTGGGTCAAAGAAACCTTCTATGGGTGTCCCATTCTTGTTCTCCCGCCATTAGAGAGCAAAATGCGGCTCCAGGCATACTTTTAGCACCACGGATCCCTTAGGCCCGAGCTACCATCGTTCCCCGGCTCAAGGTCATGGGGCGGCAAAATGGAACTTTAGCTCCTAGAGAAAAGCACTTACCAGGATGGACCCCCGTCGGAGCGGCCCGCAGTAAGAGCTGAGCTGAGGGTAGCGACGCTGAAGGAGTGAGTCCCCGCAAGGCCCCGGAGGCCGAAGCAGTGGCCACACGACCCACAAGACCCAACATGGCGGAGTCCGGGTGGAGACTGATTGCTGCAGCAACCCCCGCCGCCTGCTCTCCTGCAGTTGGGGCGAGGCATACGCTGCTGTAGGCAGGTCCATTGGGTAAATTGGCTGCTCATCATTCTCAGTGCTGCTTCTACAGGTTAATACACGCTCATCTTCTCATCCATTGGTCAAAACTGATGCTAATCTGAAACTCCTTTTTTTATTGGACAGTGTGAGGTTAGAGGGCGACACTCTGAGCCTCGAAACCTAATTGGATCATAGCGACGTCAATTGGAGAGGGTAATCAGAGGAACTACGTTTAAGAAAGGGGCGGAGTTCCTGTTGAAAGTGCGTAGGCTGTCTTTGCCTGTCCTTGGGTTTTCTCCTTAGATAGGTCCTTGATCTAGGTGACAACCACAGGGGTGGGGTTCAGGGAAGTGGTAGCGCCGTGAAGCACTACTGAAGGTGAGCGTGGCGAAGTCAGGGGCCCTCTTTAGAGCCAAAATACGGTTTCTCTCTCGAAGTAGTGAAATTGGAAGCTTCCAGGAGATCGCGCAGATTAGCAACCTAGACAGGATCTTTATCATTTAAACCTATTAAAATGAAGGAAACTAATGTAACCAGTACTTTAGCTGGGTATTGAGGAGACTCAATAAGATAAATATGACTCAGGACTTTCAAGGTCCAGGTGAACAAACAATGCAATAATGTGATGGTTCCTGGTTAAGTATAAACTGGGTGCACGAAAAAGGAGGGGATAAATTTGGGTCACCTAGAGATACAGAATTGTCTACCTTGAAGGAAGCTGAGAGACCTCAGCTATGAAATGTGAATAGAAAATCTTTTTTTTTTTTTTTTCTTTTTTTTGAGACGGAGTCTCGATCTGTCGCCCAGGCGGGAATGCAGTGGCGCGATCTCGGCTCACTGCAAGCTCCGCCTCCCGGGTTCACCCCATTCTCCTGCCTCAGCCTCCCCAGTAGCTGGGACTACGGGCGCCTGCCACCACGCCCGGCTGATTTTTTGTATTTTTTTTTTAGTAGATACGGGGTTTCACTATGTTAGCCAGGATGGTCTCGACTTCCTGACCTCCTGATCCGCCCACCTCGGCCTCCCAAAGTGCTGGGATTACAGACGTGAGCCACCGCTCCTGGACTACACTAAGAATTTCTAGGCCGGGCCACCACTAGAAATTCTTAGTGTAGTCC